>NW_009932518.1:0-21046 GCF_000696875.1 Nestor notabilis
TAACTATTCTATGATTCTATAATGTTGACCACCAGAGCCTGGACTTCCACAGTTTGGGCTAGCAGGACTTCACAGATGCAGGCAGCTTACAAGCCCTACACCACCAGAGCAACCCGGTTCCAAAACCTCTCATACCTACATTGAATTTAGGCTGCTAGCTCAGGAGCAAAAATGTGTTCTCTTGCAGACTCTTCATTTAGATAGCTTAGAGTAAGCTCAGCTGCAAGACCAGATGGTGAGATGGGCCATGGTGGAAAATGGTATAACATAACCTTTTTTATCCACTTTGATCAATATATCAGCAAAAAAATCTGAAGAGCAAGAGAAGAGAAGATAAATACATGCATAGCAAATTGCATTTCAAATTATTTCCACAGAAAGTTGAAGACTAAATTTGTTTTAACACCCGTCTATAAAACCAGGGCATAAAGCAACCAGTATGTTATCACCAAGAGCATTCAAGTCTGGTTGCCCTTCAGAAATGAGGAAGATCAGGCTATAATAGCTTTATATGTGAAAACAGTCTATGATTGACAGAATCTAATAATTTGAAGGGCAGCAAATCCACATTAGGAAAGCAGTATTCTCTGTTCAAGTTCTGGCTTGCAACATCTATTAGCATCTTAACATTCACTCGTATGAGTTTTGGCTAACTGAACGTATTATTATTCTGCTATTGTGATAGAAAAATGGCGACCTTTCTTTCCAATGATAAAAATATGTGGGTACTTCTCCCGTAGTTTATATATCTTACACTGTAGGTCATTTTTAAAGGGTTTTCTTTCCTAGGTCCCACCATTTATCTTTTCATTCTGAGAAAAAGGTGGTTTATTTTAGCACAGTAAGACCTTCACATAACTTTTTGGTATCAAGTATTACAGCGACACGGCAACTCCCGTGTGAAAGGTTTCCTGTAATGTGTCTTGTGCAGACAAATAAACACAGGGAAAGGGAAAAGAAGACAAAGTACACATAACCTTGTTGCTGCCTATCTTACAGAAATACCTACAAGCAAAGAGAATTAAATGGAAGTTTGATTGTAGGAAGAATGCTGGCAACCCAACATTGACATAAAACTACAAACCAAAGAAATCTGAAGCATAAACCATGATGAAGCACATTTTTTCAAAAGGGATGGGGGGGGCGGGCACAAAATGCTATACATGAGGTTTTTCCTAATGCACATTATGAAAAACATTTGACTGGCACCAAGATTATATGATTCACCATAAAAATAATGAGTTATCTCTGAATAGATAATCAGTCCATTAGCAGGACAAACACCAAACTCCTCCCAGTATGGCACTCTCGATGTAGTACTTCTTCACCTGAATATCTTCGGAGTAGAAAGAGCCTGTATGTACACAGAGTACTGTGTGTGTGAAGAGGTGCTGAGACTGGGGAGAGGATGTTTCTCATGCTGTGTTTCTGCTGTTGGCTTTGTCCTGATGTCCCGTTTTAAATCTAGTGATTACCTCAGGGTACCAGCCCTTCCAGGATGACACATGCTGTATACACCAGGATTCATCAAGGAAGAAATCAAAGAAAGGTGAGGGCATCTGCCATAGTCCAAGCTGGAGGAAGCACAGAGACCCCTGCCACAGGAGATGACACATACTGGTTTTGTGAAATAGTCCCTTACTGGGACATCACAGGTTTGGGGCAACAACTTCTAAATTCCAGTACTGCCGAGCACACAGGTTATCCAGGAATTCGGAGCCTGCACAACCAGTCTGGCTTCGTGGCATGCATTTCATGTGAAACATGCTGCGAACTGTACCTTTCAGAACAATTATTGCCTTTTTAAGGACAATTATGTATTATGTATAATTTATTCCGGAGGTTACTGGTTTATAAAAGAGTCGTGGGCAAACTGCCAAGTTATCGTCTGAACTGTAGTTATGAGTAATAAGAAGGGTTATAATTTAAATTCATATCTGTTTTTAAGTTAATGAGGTATCCAGTAAGAGACCCAGCACTTGGCTTTTTGTTTCTGTGTTTTCTTATATTCAAGAATACAGCTTGGGTTTGTAATTTGCCTCTCAGATACGCAGTACCCTAAATACCTTTTACTAACCTGTTAGCGTAGTGCCTGTTTGCCTGAACAGAGAAGCCACTATAGGCTTACCCAGGGCCCTTACACACAGACCTTGCCATTTGTACTGGCTCTGGAGAAACATGAAATACTACCAGAAGGAAGGGAGGAAGGAACGAAGGAATGGAAGAAGGAAGGGAAGGAGGGAAAAGAAAATCATTATCTGGGATATGTCCACTTCCACGTGGCCACCAGCCTCAAGGACACGGTGCTTCAATGCAGCGTTTCATCCTCAAGTAGCATGACTCCCACTTGCAGCACTGGGTATGTGCCACATCCTGGTTTGGGACTAATGAAAGTGCAGCCTTGTAGACTAGATGTGCGAATGCCAGTGATGCAGCCACACTGTCACAGGCACTCAGTTTTCCTCAGCCAACCAGAGAGCTCATTTATATTAAAAACCTGGGTTAAACGTAGAGCGTTGAGAGACCGCCATAACCCATCCGGTGAGCAGTCTCTTTCTTTCTGGTAATGGAGCAATCGAGTTGAACACCAAGGAGGAGCCTGAAATTAGGGAAGTAACAGACTCAGTTCAATTGAGAAAGAGCTACCACAAAGTCCTGGCAAGAACATTAAGAGGCAGAACTGATGTGAAGGACAAGACACTGGAGAACCAAATTGCAGTGTTTAAACACCATAAATGGAGCTTGAGCAACCTGGTCTGGTGGAAATTGTCCCTCCCCATGGCAGGAAGTTGGGCTAGATGATCTTTGAAGGTCTCTTCCAACCCAAACCATTCTATAAGTCTATGAGTCTATGAGACAAGGACAGAAAGGCAGAAAATACAGAGGTTTGTTGTAAGAGGGCCACTTACGTCTGTCACCGGAGAATACTACTTAAAACTTCTGAGCCTGGCTTTGGCGAATGTAAGCCTGGCAGGATCACCAAGCTCAATTTGCTCTTCAAACCCATGGCAATGCTAATGGTAACCCAGAGGTGCCTCCACTTCCCGTAAAAAACTTGTAATCACTTCCCTTGGAAAAAAGTAACAAATTACTAAGTCCTTGGCACATACAACAGAAGCAATAATTAGCTGATGCCATGCCTGGAGTTTTCGTCAGTCATCTTCCAGTCATGGTTGTTAAGTGCTACTCTGGTGCCAAGTATTAATTATCCAAAAATTAGTGTTTGGTGATGGACCAAGTCTTTTGTCATCAAAGCTCAGTACCACCAGTGTAATGGTATGGAAGAAATAAGCCCAAACAGTAGCGAAGGAAAGGTGGTGGAAGCAAGCATCGCAGACTTCTCACTGAAGGTTTTGCTGATTCACTTGCTTTTTACCCCTGTGTCTCATTCCTGTCTCTGAGCCCTCACTTCAGCCTCCCAATCCCAGGCCTTGGCTGACCTACCTGAGTCAGGACAAGGGCAGCTTGGGGCTCCCACTAAGACAAAGAGAGGCAGCTGCAGAACGTGATTCTTTCCAGTCAAAGACCTAAAGACAGCTCTGCAGGTATCACCTTCTGTCCACTGACTACTCAGGGAGCCAAAGGCTGCTCCATGGTGGGATGGACCCAGGTTTGCCAACTTCCCTTTCGAACCTGGTGAAGTCATCTTCTCTAACTGGAGGTAAGAGCTGTGCCTTGGTCATCACCCACGTTAAAGCAAGAAAATAATTATTATAGCTATAATAACAGAGGTGGGATTCACCTCTCCACTGCAATAGGTGTTCTTCTGCAGCTTTCGTAGTGCTGTGGCAGCCCTGTGGGCCTGTGGCAAGCCCAAGAGCAATGCTCAGGCAGCAAGAATGGACACCTTGGGCTCAATCCTCCATTTCACATTTTCACAGGTCAAGGTGGATGGAGGAAGCAGGACGCTTTCTTCTGCAATGTGAGCTGGTTCCAGAATAAATCTCTTTCACACAGTTACTGGATTACCCACTGTCTCTTTTGTTTAGCAAAAGCCTTAAGAGATTTGCTTGTCACTGATGCTATAATTGCATGGGACAAAATCTTCTCTTTCTAAGCAGTGTTCTACAAGCAAAGCAGTTATTTTAGAGTCCTACAACCCTGGCACAAGAAAAGGGGAAAAGAGGGTCATCCTGAGGAACTGAAGGAAAACTTCTACAAGAAGATGAGGTCAAGCGCTCAAGGTTTAAAGCATTCACTAAAAAGGTGTGAGATCCAGAATATTTCTCTCTGCTTGCTAGGTTTGAACACAGACCCTAAGGCTTTGGAGGTTTCTTGCTCTCAGGACTTTTACTCATACTGTCCCACATGGTCAAACATCATTAAATACTCACTAGAAACCTGGGAAACACTTCCATACTGGAATTCCAAATCTTACACTATGCCTGAAAAATGGCATAGAGATGAGGGAGATTACTACAGACCTAGCACATCCTCTGGCTTCATCACCTCCCGGGAAGACATAGGAGCCAGCCAGATGATGCACCGCAAGGCCTGCGGCATCCTGATCACTTGTGGATACTGCTGTGGACATCCTCCTTTGAGCTATTTACAAGAGGAAGCAATATGCTTCACAATAAGCATGTGAAAGGCACAGGGGACAGTCAGTATTAGGCTAACGCATGCCTTTACATGAACCTCAGCTGCTTCAAAGGAAAGGAGGAAACTTCTACAGGATGGAAAGATGGATGAAATCTGGGAGCACTAAGCAGAGGGAAATGATGGGGGGGAGGGAGGGAAAGGGTAACCTTGGATTTTGCAAACTGATGGTCTCCACTAGGAACACAGCTGGCTGCCCTTCAGGGAATACCTGAAGCTACTACCATTTATCTGGTGTCCTGAACAGTAATCACTTGAAAAGCAGCGTGTCATAAATAGCTCCCTGATGGTCCTCCCACTCCCTGATGGTCCTCCCACTCCATGCTGGCTAATGCTGAAGCAGTGAGGAATCCTGACTTGAATTTCTGGTTTCATTTTTAAAAGGTAATAGTTACAGAAATACACAAACCATTTGTGTTGGTGTAAAAAGGCTTACTAAGATGTTAACAGGTGCTTCTTAAACATAAATGCAGAAAGATTTCTAGATTAGAAAGAGATGAATACACACAATTAATATTAAACTGAACTGCTTAGCTATTGTTCCTCAGCACACAAGAAGCCAGTACTCACACACACATGCAATGTATGATGCTGCAAATGAAATACAAAAAGTGATATAAATTCCTCCCATGATACTTGTGTAGTGGGGATGTGTTAGAACCAGTCTTATCCTCAGACTGTTTAGCTATAAAAGCCATGCAGTTCATTAGTCACTCTTCTTTGCTATTCAAATTACAATATGGGAATTTTTATGTCACTCATATCACTCCTCTTCAGATAGTTTTAGTAGGAGCTCACCTAAATATTAATGTCCTCCACTGATGCTCTTTATTACCCTGTATCAAACAGTTGTCCTAAACCAGCTTCAGTGCCTGACTGCAACATCTGGCCATCATCACCCACAAAAGCAGGACCACCTGCAGAGCAACGCTGCTCTCCCAGAAACCCATTTCAAATCACCATAGAGCATTATGCCAGTTTCTGGCCTAAGCAACTCCACAGGATCTTGCCTTTGGTTACCTGAGATGTCCGGATCAAGTTTTTGCAGGACTCCTTTAAGTTGGCTTGGAAGTCGAAGAAAGAAAGTACTTACAGAAAGGATTAAAACCTCACAAGGAAGCAGGTTTGGTTTCTATAATTAAGAGTACCCTGAAACTGCAGCTTATAGTTTGCTGTGAGGAAGAAATGTAGCTGAGGGGTAAATACAGTCTACATGTTGAGTCTGTTGGAGCTGCTTAAGCTTTTTGTGACTGATGCTCAGCCTCAGCAAAGACACTAGGAAATAGCTTTATAAATCACCCTGTGGTACCGCCCTCAGGAAGTGCCCTGAGCCTCTTAGAGAAGAGAAAGACGATAGTGAAAAGACGCACATGAAGGTGAATGTTTTCTAAGCGACAGCACTAGCTCAGTGATCGAAGGAAGGCACTTGCTCTCTGGATCTCAGTGGTACTTGCCAAGTGCCCTCTGCCAGTGCTGCTATTGCACCCATTCCTGAGCCTGTGCCTAGAGCAAGCCTGGCTGTGTGCTTGCATTTGAGACAAAGATAAAACATGCTGCCCTGGTCTTACCAAGTAGCAGCTTCTTCAGCAGCATTTTTAGACAACCCTGAATTTCTCCAGTTTTGATAATTCTGTGCAATTACATTTGAGCTGCTGTGATAAATACCTGAAATTAAACCATTTTCAGGTTCTCTCCCATCACAATGCAGCTCCATATCCAAGCTCCTAAAGATGTAGAACAAAGCAAGACTCAGCAAAGTGTTTAAAATGTCATGGGTTACTTCTTTCATATTTCTACACAGATCTTACTGCTTTGCAAGATGTAACCAGGCTTCTCCCTCACCCTGATTTATGAAAACTTCAATTTAAAAAGAGGGGAAGGAAATCATGCCTTACGCTGCCCTTAAATGTCAGTCAACCTTAAGACTAGGGAACAGGTCCCTACTTTTCAAATGTCAGTAAGACTTCTCATAAAAAAAACATGGGCAAGATGTCTGTATAGTTCACATACCCATAAGATCTCATTTTCAACTGTTTCTGATCTTTCCTTTCTTTCCTGGTTGGCTAGCAGAGGAAACCAATTCGCAGTGCCCTCCCATCTACAGCTCCATCATAAAAACAGTCGTGTTCCCCCTGATATCTCATTCTTTCAATACTGTTTCTTTTCTCCTCTTTCTCCAGCCCACCCTGCCGTTTTAAACAATACCTTCAAGTTAGCTTTAACACCTCAGAAAATAGTGCCTTAAAAATAAACAAAAGACCCAGGACTAAAATTGAACATAAAAGTTGTTGCAGATATTGTTTCTTGACAAATAGCCTCTCCAAACATCATAAATTGTCCAAAAACTCTTAAACCTTTGCTCTACATCACCCACACAGGACTGCAAAGGGAATACAGCCAAGGAACTGCAGGCTAATTGAAAAATCATTCACTTGAGATACGGTAAGTATCGTGCTCCAGTTCTATGAAAGTATACAGAAACTTGACACAAGTGGCATCCTCCATGAACTAAGCAATTGACTAATCAGCAAACTCAAAAGGAAAATAATCTGTTTTTTCCTCCCTTGCATTGCTGAATTTGCATTTAATAATTCATCTGAGATGGTATTAAAAAAAATAATCCTTCGAGAGACATTGGGTGGCACCGATTCCTTCCCAGCCTCCAGAACTGCTGCCTTGCGAAAAGAAAACTACAGTATTGACTGGTAAAGCTGGTATAAGGACCCAGGAGCTGCTATTTCTAAACCCTTATTATTCAAAGATCGTTATCGCAGTTTTCCATTAGCAAAAGTAAGTAAAAGGTCTGCTGTATAACTGACGATGTTATTTGGGGGGAAGGGGAAAGAAGGCTCGATATTGTACTGCAAGAGGTATCCTATTGATCCTAACTTTTTATAAGATTTTTGTGCCTTTTTTCTTGAGGCCATTTAGCATCGATTTTGCCTATTATTTTACAGCCAGTAGGAGCTCCTAGATTTTACAGGTACAGTACAAATGGGAACACCTGTAGAAGCTGTTATTTACCTGATACTTTAATATTCTGTGCTCTCTGCCCCCTCAAATCCCTTTTAGCAGGCTTAGTATATCCCTCTATGCCACAGAACCACATCAGACTCTCATATTTCAAGCTCTGTCCTTCCACTGGGTGCATGATGCAGTGAAACAAGCTGTGATGTCATGATTCCCAAAAGTCTGCTCTGTACACTAACAGCATTTACCTTCAGACTCCCCTTTCATGCTTCAGTAACTGAATTTTTCACTGTCACTAGTTGCCTCATCCTTCTACTCCCTTGAAGCAGTAGGCGAGCACACACACTCAGGCATGTATTTCTCTGCCTCATATTGGGATAGTGTAAGTGTAATTGTATTCAGAGAAATACATCACGCTGTCCATTTCGGAATCCCAATGAAAATAACATCAGGAATATTGACATCATCTTCAGAAGAGCCTTCCATTATCTCTTTTGGATGATCACAGCATGGGTCATCCTCCCTATCTACAGCAGCAAGCTGCTAACATGACAAGACAAAATATCCCATTTCTGAAGGTTCAGCATCAGCTATTGACGAGGTAATTCCAGTTAAAGCTTTGTATGCTTTGTGTCTTGCACTTTAAAATATATATAAAAATATGCAGCAAAACACTAACAAATAGCCAAGAAAAAACATCTACTTGGACAATCTCCAGAGAATAAACACGCTTGATACAGACATAGTGCAAGTAAACAAACAAAAGAAGCCTCAACAGGGAAACTATATCAAAGCACCAATTGATATCATAGAACATCATACCACTTTTTTTTTTCCTTATTGTACAATTATCAGCTATAGTGAGAGTCAGGAAAGGAGACAAATGAAAAGGGAAGCAGAGGGAGGATCTGGATGGATGAGGGACATGTAACACATGTCATGGCCGCATCCAGACTGCAGGATCTAGGAGAAAGTTTCCCTAGTTTCCTCCACCTTCAAACCAGCTCTCTCCACGCAAATGAATAAAAAGCCACTGAGTTTTCATAGTATATGGCAACAAGGATAGTCCCAGAGCTCCCATAAGAAAACCCTTATGCAGCTAAGATTTATCTATTGTTTGTTTAGGAAATCTGAAGTTTCCCAATTAGAAATATTTCTAGAGATTCAGCACTTGCCAGCTTTGTAATTAGCCAGAGCACTTGAAACAGTGCTTTCCAATCTGTGGTTCACAGATCCCTCTCAATCTCCACTGCTAAGGAGTTTAGGAACGATTATTACCAAAGTGAGACTACTAGTTGTGGTCTTAAGCTTTCTATACAGAGATTAGTACATCCAACAGAAATATTTCACGGGTCTTCATGTCAAGGATGGCTGAAGACTATCAAGGTCTAAAATTGACAAATTTGTTTACTCATTCATTTTGACTTTCAAGTGCTCAAAAAAGCCTGTCCAAACACAGCACCTGAAACTATATCCTCAGCTCTCCAGAACAGTTTTCTCAATAATTTCTTGCCCTTCCTTCTTCACGAGGTATATTTCCTCCTCCTTCTCCAAGCCATCACCCTGCAACTATGCCTGTGGAGCCAGAGCTCCTAGGCTCCAAAGAATTCCCCACAGATCACAGGGATTCCACAGCACTGGCTTGCCAGGATTCGTTTGCTGTGCCAGACACCAGATGAAATATTGAGCTAATAAAATAGTATTTGTTATTGAAAATGTTTTATGTTGAAACAACAGCAGCAAACGAGGCACTTTTGGGCCTCTGGAAAAGCTGCAACAGATGCCTGCAACTGGACAGACAAAAAAACAGCCCATGTTTTAAATAGCAGAGTCTACCTTTCTGTGCACTACTTTGCATAAGCTAATAATACATAAACTTATGTAACCCATTTTGTAAACTATGGATGGGAAAACAGACATGTGCCAAATTTTAAGCTATGTATTTCACTGTGAGCAATCATCACCTTACACAGGGCAAACACTGACAAATAAAAAGAAGAGAAAATATGCCCTGACCTCTTCCTAGCCCAGTTTTAGCTTACTTGTGCCTTACTGCACCATGGCCCTAAGGATGCTCCTTCTGAGCAGAAGACACCTGACTCCCAGGGAGAGACAGAAAAATCTGTCCCTGCTGTCTCCAGGCTGCCCAGCTCTGATACTCAGCCACTGAGACAAACATACTTGGTATTTCTACTGGTTTTTTTTTATTTTGATGTCATTAAAAAAGAAGAAAAATCAATACAATTAAATACAAAAAAACAGAGAAGGAAATTACAAAATATAATGTTAAATATTTAAATAGGCAGTGTTGACCACTAAGATCTTCAAGGTTTTATTATTCCCTGTACACAGTGTAAATGGATCAGTTACTTGCAAAAGACAAGTAACCAAATGGTCTTAACTTGGCAATGCAAACTGATAACTGTAAACAAAACAACAGCAGTAATGGAATATTGTCCTGATAATGCTTCCTCCCAATTCCTACTTTTTAAGCTGCAGTGGTTTCTAACCTGAATATTCAGACAGAAATAATACACCAAAAATCGTGCCTTATTAAGAAACCATTTTGCTTGGGCAGTCTCTTAGCCCAAGTGACCTGAAGGAGTTAAACACCTCTGTGTCCCCAGCCTTCTCAGGCAAGTACTGTAATGGGCTACATGGAGCATAATGCAAGGACAGAAAAACACTGACAAATATTTGTTATGCCTAAGATTTATGTACATTTATCTAATCTCCAATATAATACAGGCTGACAGTATAAACAGGGCAGCTGAAGCTAATCTGTTCATGTTCCTAGTGTATGTAAATAGTCTTTTCTTCAGTATGTTTCCTAAAAGTATGGAGCCTGCAATTATCTCTCACAGCTACAAAGGCAATGACATGTTACTTAGTACTTTTAATAATGATAAATTCAGTCCTGGTGACAAGGGAGTTTAAACCTGCCAGGCTACAAACTGCAGCGTAAGATTTTCCAATAGACCCCAGTAGAGATCTTTTGTCCTACAGGCTCACTCATTTTTAACCTCTCTGCTTGTTCTGTCCTGGCCTCTCTTTAACACAGGACTCCTACTGTGGTCGTTCACAAAATCACGTTCTGAAGATTGCTGTTCTTGAGGCCCTAAATGAGACAAATTAATTCTCCAATTAGAAAGACCAAATGTGAAAACTGGGACTTGAAGAGAGGGGGGAAAAAAAAAAAGAAAGAAGAAAAAAAGAATGTACAAGGCACTTCTCTGCATTTCATTAACATTAAACTTCAAATAAACATCTGTGAAACTGTTGATACAGTCAATTGCACATCATCATCTTCATGTCATGGTTAGATCATCGTATTTTGGAAGTACAACAGAAATCTAGCTAGAATGGGAGACTCAGATTAAACAGCCTTTTCCTTCCACCCCTCTTCTGATCATTTTTCGTGTTTTGATGAGAATGAAATGCCACCCAGATTTTCCTGGGACAATTTTTGTCTAGTCTTCTCTGTTTAACTTAGTTTGACGTGCCTATAATACCTATCTAAAACTGTCTCTACCTCTGTCTAATACCTCAGCCTTTAACAGATGGGTATTTTCTCCCTCATGCAGTTACAGGCAAAGCAGGTAAGAAAAATGCAGCGTAGATGGTACAGGATGAAGCTGCAGCTGAAGGAGTGGTTTGGCAAAAATGAATAAGAGCAAAACTAACTAGTCACAAAAATGCTTAAAGAGAAAAAAAAAAAGGAGGAAAGCAAGAGGGACCTGGAATTAGGATGCTTAAGATGAAACAGACAGTGCATGCTGCCGGACAAGCAAAGATTCAGCTAGACTTAGCTATTTGGGCTATGTCTATATGTTGAAGGTCAACCTGGATGGTTGCAACCAGCTCTGAGCTTCACAGCACAGCCCTGGTGTGAGCTTTCCAGCTGCAAGTTTGCAGCTATTTTACTGCACCTCGATGCTCCAAACCTCTTCTCATGGCTATATAGAAACACATCTCGTCTACTTCCACGCCAAGACACAGTAAGACTGTGCTAACTCAAAACCAACCTGCATGTCCTCCAGAGGAAGAGTGGCAGTGGAGCTGGGGGTTGGTTGGTCCTCAAGGGATATAGCTGGTCCCCACCGAGCAAAGCAGGCAGCTTCTGATCTGAACCTAACCATCAGCCAGGTATTTACCCCATCTCTGCACCTGGGCAAACCTTCTCCTGTGAGGCAGTAGGCTTAAAAGCAGGATAGGAGTGAGAATTAACAGAACAGAGTGTTAATAAGCTGGAGCGAAGAACCAGGGGCTCCATTGTATTTGCACGCAACTAATGTAACACTAATTTAATTTTGGAGGGTGGCTACTGCTTCATACAGTTGCTGTATTTCTATAGAAATGTTGTCATACATGCAAATACCTGTTAGACCATCAGCCTCCCGAAGGCTTCTCATCTGTGGTCTCTTCTTTTAAATATTCATGGTCTGCTTGCTCCAAACGCGCGTGCTAGTCCAAATATCATTCATGTGATTGATGTAATCTCCAGAATTAAAAGGCATCCATTCACTGTGGCATGTGCTACATCTAACTTTTACCCAGGATGTGTCTATTTGCTCTCTCACATGAATTTCAGCAAAAAAGCAATAAATAGTCAGAGACGAAGCCCCGAAGAGCCCAGAACTGGCAATGTAATGTCCTGCCAGCATACTGACCTTTTATTTTTCTAATGAAAACACACTAAAATGGCACTAAAAAATGTGAAATGGTAATTTTTAAAGCATTTAATAACTCTGATCCCAATCACTGGCTGTACCACCCAGTGTTTTGAAAATTCACTGGTAATCATCCCCAGTGCCATTTCAACCCCTCAATGTGGCCTCACAGCTTTCTGGCTCCCTGTGGGAATGGCAACCCTAGGTCTTGCACCCTAAATGAACCCAGGAAACCTAGGCTGCACTGATCAGAAGTCTCTCCCTGTGGCTGAAGACAATGTCCCTGATGTAAGGAGGGGAAGTTCAGCCCCATCCCTGTTCCATGCTAAACCTTGCTTTGGAGGCTTTCCCTGGAGGCAGCCTCGCTGGTGCTGCTGGTACAGGAGGAAAGAGACAATCACTTCATTTTATCCAAACTGCTACAAAGGCACCAGATCATGGTAACTGACTCAGCCTAAATTCAGATGAGGAACCTCAAGCTGAAAGTTTGTCCAGCCTGTTGCTGATCCCCATACCAACTCCAGCACCAGCTTTGAAGACCCATATTTCCTGCGCAGCCACAGGTTGGGAACATGTTATTTGAATTTATTTCTATGTTAAATCAGCTGCTGTGTGCTTGCATAATCTCAAAAGCAGCATTATCATTATCAAGCTGAATTTCACCTGGAATGCAGGAATTTTATGGCTGTTTTAATAAACATTAGGCTGGTTGGATCTTCTATAAAATAAACCATTTTTGAAGTTAAATATCCCCTTCTTAAGTGCCAGACTACTAAGAGATGCAGGCAGACAGAAGCTTCAGTACAAATCTGATTGCCATGAAAGGTCCACCACGACCCATTGGAAAGGCAGGTGAGAATTAATTCAAGACACAGAGGGAACAGAAGCATCCAGAGCTGTGCCACGGAGGTGCTCTGGGCCACTCCTTATCACCCCTGGGACCAGCCCTTTTCAGTGCAGTGTCCTGTCCCTGGCCGGCTTCCTGCATGGAGTGAGTGGCTTGTTACCTCACTAACCATTCCAGCAACAAGGCCAACTGGAAAAGGCCAATCCTGATGGAAATCTGAATCCATACTGCCTCCAACTCACACTGGCTAAATTTAGTTTGAGTATTTATTCAAATACGAAGGTAAAGCAGCAAAGAATGTGATACCTTTCTGTTGTGAAGCTTTCCAGGCATCCCTCATCATTAATTTCTGACAGTATTTAAATGCCCTTTCTTCTCCTGTTAAGTGACATTATATATAAAGCTCACTTGATACTTATAGATTTACAGGTTCATGCATAATGACTTTTTTTTTCCAAAGTTTTACAAAATCCTTCATTATCTCTAGACTTAACCAGGCCCTTCCCAATAGAGCAGATTCATCCCGACTGTCTAATTCATTCTTTGCATTCTAGTCCAAAATTGACACATGGAAAACAGATGAAAGGATGATGAAAAAGAGGCCTTCTGGACATCACTGGGAGCACTCCCTCCTGTAGTAAAGTAGAAGAAAGAAAGAAAGACAAGGCAAGCGGGTTTTATCCACTCTTGCAGAAAAATCTCAGCCCACAAGCAGACTGCAATTTAGTACTAGGAGAGCTGTCTTCTACTGAACAATTACTGGAGACAGAGTCACCACATATGATATTTCCAAAAGGATACATTAACCTGTAAAGTAGAACCGGAGCCAAAAATCTACAATAATCCAGGTTCTGATTCTCCTCCTGAGATACAAATAATTCTCACTTACTTTAATAGAAAGTGAGATTAAAAATCAAGAGAGAGGTATTCATGTCAGGTGGGAAGTGAAGCAGATCCTCAGATTAACCCATTAAACACAAAAATCCAGTAAAATGCTGTAAGAAAACAGTGTAACAGAAGAGGTAAGTATGACATGTTGGGCTTGCATTGAAAGGGAGGCTTGTAAAATAAAACCAGCATTGCACAGAGATCTGATTAGCTCCCTTTTCTTAGACAATCAAGGCACAGGAATGGCCAAGGTAATGTTTTTCCAACTCTTGCAGTCTGAAGACACCGCCTTTTAAACATTGGACTTTGCTATTCACTGGGATGACTTTTTAGGAATGGTTGACAGAAAGCAGCTCACACACAAGCAGATGATTTGCATATGTTATTGTACTGAATTTATAAGTCATGAGGGAAATTTGAAAGAAGGGTCTATGCAGTGGTCAGGGTGCAAACAGCTGGGCTCTAGCTGTGGATGTGGCGTGGTTATTAAGAGTCACAACATTTCTCCTTGCACAGCAGTTAATGTAGCTGGGTGAAGCCTCAGCCTGTGTGAGAGAGCCGAAGCCATGGGCACACCACCGCACACCAGCACAAGCACCAAACCTTCTCCCAGGAGAGAAGGGAGCTCCATGGACCCCCTGCTAAATCCCTCCTTCATCCTTTCATCGTGTAGAATGCAGAGACCAAAATTCCATGTTTCTGAAACTAGGGGTTTTACAATAGACAGACCCGGTTCCCACAAGTCCTGGTGTGTGGCACCCTGAGGGTCATGATCTCCTGTCGCAGCCAAGGGAAAGCCCAGTTTAATGGAGATTAACCTTCCCACTACTGTCAGTGCCAAGTTTTCCCACCTCTTACACACAGCAAGTCAAACAGGGGAGTCCAGGCACTTTTAGTTAACTCCCCGCAGTACTCCATCTCCCTCTCCTTTCCAAAAAGCTGGTGCAGGATATGGGGTCACATCTGCATATACCGACCAGAGCTTTCACCACCTTGACATGTGTGCAGAAAACCACAGCCTTTCTCTGATATCAAGTCCCAGTATTACTAATGGAAAATGTCTGGTAAATACTGTTAAAAGGGTATTCCTTAACAAAAAAAGCAAGTATTTGTGTATTGTGTAGAATTCTTCCATACTTTCAGCAAAAAATGAGCAGTTAACTGTCCCTTTTCCTACTTTGTTTCCTACCTTTCTATTATTTTCTTTAGTACTTTTTTTTGTGATGAGAGAAGGGAAGGCAAATCCCAAAGAACACACGATGAAAGACCTTCTTTGGGGCTGGCAATTCAGGGGACTTAACCCTTTAATATTTTCATGACATAGATGATTTGTTATGAGGCATTATAAATTTATTTATCAGACCTATCTATCAGGCAGCTGTAGACTCCAAATATACCCTGTGGTTTTCAACCTATACAGTCATGATGCAGGGATTATTAGTGGAAGAGGTTGTGTTAAATCAGTGAGCCTTAAGTACAATTAATAATAAATGACCAAGACCTAACTGAAAAAACACATATATTCACATTATAATGGCACCAGTGTTACAACCTCAGTTTAGCACAGCCAAAGCTCCTAGTGGGTCCTTTTATTCCATGGTCCCTCAATAAAATGCTTTCCTCACTTTACTGCATACCAGACAAAATCTGTTTGCTGATCTTCAGGGTATTATGCAAAGCATTTGGGGAGAATGACAGGAGAGAGAGAACTGAATTTTGAGGCATTTGTTTGATCTATCGCTTTGATGATTTAGGCTGATTTATATGATGGGTTTGGGCTGTGTGCGTTACGGTTTGCATTTTATGCAGTCTTTCTCCATGGCTGGATTCTCAGTGATGTTCAGTGTCCTGCATCTCTTGGTAAGACACAAAGATTTCAAACAAATTAAAAAATCCCAGCATTTAGCACCTGCTCTCTGGTAACCCATACCAGAATTCAAATAAGAACTGTGCTGTCAGAAAATCTGGCTGCATTTGAGGACACCGGCCACTTCAAAACCTGGTCTTGAGCTTGGGTTTATGTGATTTTAAGGATCAAAACAACATTCTGAATCCCACCTGGGGAATCCAAAAGAAGACAGAGTAGTTTTCCACATGTGCCTGCTATGTAGTCTCAGAAATTGCTCTCCTATGAATACAGAATGAAAAGTCTTGGCCTATCTATTTTAAAGAGCTGATAAATAAAGAAGGGGCATAATAAAAAACAAAAACCCAACAAAAAACCCAACAAACAGAAATGCTGCAGGACTGACTCTGACTCTCTTGCAAAGAACTCTCACATCTTGCTTTTCACATTTATTTTTATAGCTTTTTCTTTTCTTCTTTTGTATTCTTTTATTTAAAAATAAGTAGGAAGCAAAATGTTCTTTTGGTCAAAAGCTATTGTTAGCATACATTTTACAAATCTAAACAGATGGATGGAGGAGTCTGTTGTTCTCAGAACTGATTTAGCGCTGGATCACTGAGAAGAAGCATCTCCATTCAAAGAGCAACACTTCTAAGTCAATGCCAGGCTTCATCACTAAATTCCATGTTTATCTTAGGAGGTTCCCACACACTCATATCCCAGCAGAAACACATCCCTCATGCTGCTAAAAGCAGCAAAATAGAGAAAAAAACTGCTAATCACCTGAAAATGAGAAGCATCGGTCTGCAACCTAGTTCTACAAGGCTTTTTGCAAAAGAAAGTAGTGAACAGAGTAAACATCTGTGATCAAACACTAATTTAGCACCAATAGAAAATTGACTTCAAATCATCTCTTTGTCACTGTAATTGATTAAAAGTCAAATGAAAATTGATAACATGATTTTCTATGTGTGAATGTATATGTGGCACAAACTCTCAAGAGCTCTATTGGCTTCGTATATTGACTTTTTTCCAAATAAAGCCTTTTAAGAGTACATTAGTCAGTCCACTAATAAACATAAAATTCAGACTAATTACACCAACACAAGGCATTAATGTGCTCCCAAGACTGTTGAATTTTGGTGCAAAAATAAAATTCTGAAGAGAAGTGTGAACCCAAATAAAGCCACAAAAAGCATGAACCATTTCCTTATCGTTGGGGGGGTTGATGATGAAGGAAGCTGACTGTTCTTCCCTTATTTTACTTTTCATTTAAAACTTTCTCAACATTTTATTAACTCTTCTCCAATCACACCCTATTGTTCTTTGCTAGGCTGAAGCCCTTTTTCTTTTTTTAGGTGTAGGTTACGTATGTACATATCTTTTTTTCTCTAACAGATTTTCTGCATCACAGAGCAAACGCCACTCTGTATCGACCCCTGAAGAGAATGTAGCCAACAGAGTAATAAAATGTTATTTCATCTACTCTATGGACACTGATTTTTTTAATATCCCACGTAAAAACAACCAAAAAAAGATATTCCGCCACAGAATGTCCATTTGCTTTATTATTGCATATTCCAAACTGGACTGAAACTAGGAGCAGAAATGTCTGGCAAACAGCATTAATTCTACTAATTCAAATTTTCATCTTCTTATCTATTGATGGGAATATGTAGAGGTATGAGTAATGGAGAAAAAGCGTATTAGAGATGTTTCATTTACAAAGTAAAGAAAACAAACTTTATCCCTAATCCAATCATAACGCAAACCCCTAATTTTTGGACATAAACTCTTGAAAAGAAACGTTTTCAAGTCTTTCTAAATGCCTTCATACTACAGCCAAGTTCTGTTACACCACTGCAGCCATGTCACTAAACCAGGATATATGTGCAGGTCAAGCAACAGAAACCTATGGTAGAGAGCATTATCGGGTACCATCCCTCTTTGTCTCAGAAGAGGAAGGAGGACAGAAGGAGGAATAAAATCTCCAACCACAGATTTGAATGTTGGATGCTAGTGCTGATCAGGAGAGAGACAGAAAATCCACAGATGAAAGGGGTCCCATACCAGGTGGAAGCAGCAAAGCAATGAGCAGCTAGGAAAGAGATGAAATGGGAGAAGGAAGCTTTCACAGCTTTTGAGGTGGACTGGCCGAACAGAAGGAACGAAGGTAAGAAGAGAGAGCTAATGTGGTGCTGCTGAGTGCAGTGCCTAGCTACAGTCTTTGAATGATGCTGCTTTTGCAGCAAGACCTATTCTTACTTTAATCCTAAAAAGATGTGAAGAAATACGCCATTTGATACTTGAGGAAAAAGGAAAAAGAAGAGGAAAGAAGAGAACAGGGGAAGGGGAAGGAGAAGGGAGAGGAAGGGAAAGGAGAGGGGAGGGGAGGGGAGGAGAAGAGAGGAAGAGGAAGAAGAAGAGGAGGAGGAAGAGGAAGAGGAAGAGGAAGAGGGAAGAGAAAACATTGCTCATCATTAATGCTGTGGGGTTTTACACAGTTTAGGTACCAGCAAGGGCGCTCTGCCTTGATGCAGTGCACAGCATCAGCAGAGATTCAGTCTGTTACGAGTGCCAGCACAACATTGTCACTTTTCAGGAGTGGCTTTATGAGAAATCAGATGCAGAGGTTTGATTGGAGTATCCACATAAGTAAAAAAAAAGCACAAGAACGGAGACGGTCAGGGTGTCATTTACCCTGATGCTGAATTCAACACTGATTCGGGCTGGGCACTTTCTCCATCAAAGACATGCTGTCCCCAAAACACAATGTGCCACACGAACCTGCAGAAGGCTTATGGAGGCTGAAGAAACCACTGCAAGAAGGACAGAGATTTAGCAACCCATACAGGCAAGGCTTGAGACAACCAAAAAGTAGTTAAAATTTAGTGCCCTAAAGGTTGGAGCATCCATGGTTACAAAGCATATTCCCTTACTTGTCATTTCCAAGCAAGGCCAGCAAGGATTTGAGTTTATAGTATGTCCTGGGCACTTCATTCCTCACCTCCCCAACCAGCTGCCCTACCCTCTGCTCTCAGTACCAGCACAGGCAAACAAGCACATTAGCTGATCGCTTCAGGAGTAAAGCACAGTTTGCACATGTAAATTTTATCACCTGTCTACACAAGTAGTGCAATCCACACAGACTGCAGTTCCTGTGTCCGCTCTTACATTTGCTCCATCGTTTACCTTGGCTCTTAACAATTATTATTCAGCATTTCAAGTGCCATCTGTGCTGCTGCTAAGTAAATGCCTTCAAGTATATTGGAAACAGATTTTCTGAAGTTTTACCTTGTACCGGGCACAGTCAGCATCAGAAAGATGTTCTCTATGGAAGATGACATGTATTTAGCTTTTTTTTCATAGGGATTTGTGTATTTAAATTTAAAATGTGTATATCTAAGTTACCAAACAGAAAACAGGCACAGATAATGAAGGAAATCAGTGCATCCCAAAAAGCGCTTGCTCTCTGTGGGTCAAATTCAAATCCACACACATGGGAAACATTTGCTTGCATCAGGAGTAAATTTAGTCTTATAATAGCTAACTGTGTCTTGAGACAAAACCCTATTAAATAAGAAAAAAATATCCATGAGTTCAATGCCCAAATGCCTCAACACTTCTTGACATCTACATCAGTTGCCATAAAAATTAAAATGTGAAATATAATGACTGATATCCACAAGACACATGAAGCTGACTGTTCTAAGATGCTCGGTGACAGTTTAAACTAGTCAAAGTGACACATGGGAACAGATCCAGACTAACACATCTCTGCCCACCGTCTTAGTGTAAATGTCAGCGTGGAAGTAGAGTCTGTGAAAAAATACCTTAAACAGGGTTGGTTTTTTTTTCCCCTTTAAAAATCAATCATTAACAACTGTTTGCTAATAAGTCATGTTTTCTTTGCAAATGAAATCATAGTTGGTCATAGCCAGTGATAGGTAAATACTGTGCAGGGAGGGTTTTCCACACAAAAACAAACTGTAGGAAAACCACAACTACATGGACAATTCTACAGTATTTCAAGTCACTGAATAGATAGACCATGGTAAAGGAACAAAGCAGGAATTTCCTTTGGCTTCTCCTGGTGTTGAATGGCATTACTGACTGCAATAATATTATTTCTATGACAGTTATGCCTGCCTATGCAAGGCACTGCTGAAGTCATTTGGTCAAGCCCAGCAATGCATGGACTGGGCACCTGAAAAGTTTGGGAGATGAGAGAGATGAGTTAATGTAGCCCCAACACCAAATCCAACAACATCCAGTTTGAGACCTGGGCAGATTGCGCGCGGTCAGGAGTCTGTGAAAGGCTTGAAATAAGAAGCAAAGCAAGGCTGAAGTATTCCAGCCCACCCTGCGTACCAGAGGAGATCCACCACCTCCAACATGTCCCAGCAGCTGCCTCTGCTCCAGGATGGAGGAGAGGAGCCAAGAGGCTGCCCCCAGCATGTCCTCCATTGTCCTTCTTCTCCTCGCTCACCTTGAGTCGGAGCTCCGCACAGTTTAATTACAAACCACAGACTTGTGCAATTCTATTAGGCAGCCTAAAGCGCTGGCATTAGATAAGCTTGTGCTCTGAATCCAGTTACTAAGACATTGCCAACAAGCTCAGAGATTCGGAGCCTCTTTTTTATGCAGGTCCATTTGGCCTGGAAATAGCATACATATACACTGACTTGAGTTTAACAAAGAATGTTAATTTGGGTCAGTGAACTACCACTAATTGAATTCTAATAGATGTCACCATAACTCAAGTGCTCCAGCTCTCTCAAGCAAAATGGCAGCAGACTGAAGCAGGCACTTCTACGGCACCGGGGGAGAGAAAGTCTGTCCTTCAAGTGCCTGGTTTCTTCCCTTTCCAGCTTTAACTACTGCTCAGACATAATAAAAAGCAAATGAGATGCTGGCTTGACAGCTCCCTTAGAAGATCTTCAAGAGCAGATTTTAGTTTTTGTGGGCAGTGCTTGCTTTCTCCAAAACTGAACAAACCCTGAGCTACTCCACACTCACGCACAGCCGCAAGGATTTTGAATACAGAGCTAATATACTTTAAAAGCATAGCAGACCACTACCCAGCCCCTTCTTTATTACTTGAAATACACCATTTTGAGTTCTTTTTGCCCGAAGCCAGCATCCCTGTGCTGGCTGGGAGCAGTAAGCCCAAGGTGCAATTTTTCCAAGACTCATGGAGCCCAGCAGCATGGGAATGACGAGAGA
>NW_009932518.1:21077-40869 GCF_000696875.1 Nestor notabilis
GCACACAGCCCAGCACACAGCCACACGGAAGGAGGAGGGATGTACACAGGAGGAAAAAGGGAGTTTATTTTAGCTGAAGTAAGCTTAGTGTGATTCACACTAGCTTAGCCATGGCAAGGCTCCTTCTTAGCTCATCTGAAAGTAAGAGATTTACAGTCAACAGACCATGAGGGTGCCGGTTCGTGCCTCGGTTAAGATAGAGCACAGAACACAAGGTGAATTTTCCACTGGCTTGCATCCTCTGTAGTCACTCATCCCTGCGCAAAATGGATGCGAAACTGCTGCTGAAGAACAATGGTGGCATTTTGCACAGCTGTGAGTAGCGACACAAGGGGCAGGCTGGTGGAAAATCAGGCCCAGTGAATTCCACTCTCTAGGTAAGTCTGCAGTAGCACCTGGCCCCTCCAGAACAGGCCACACTGGTGATGCTCAGCAAAAATATTAAGCAAATCCTGGAATCCAAATGTAAAAAAACCTCCAAAATTGAGATGTCAACCTAAATTCACTGTGCGTGGTTACATGGGCCAGGCAGTTACGTATCCAAGCACTCAACCGAACTGCAAGGTATTCCAACGACTGCAGGAACTTCCTCTTCCCAACTGAGCACAGAAGATGTTTGAGGGGCTGGGAGGGGATGAAGAGAACAAATTCTATTTCTTTTTTATCTGCCAACCAGAAAAATAAAAAATAGCAGATTCAAGACACAGGTTCAAACAAATATTGCAAGATCTTCTCTCAAAATTGCCCTTTCTAATTCCTCTAGCTTTTAGCACATGGTACCATGTGCCATTGCAGAGAGAAACAAAGCAGAGAGGCAAATCTGACAAATGAATTCCCAATTTGGCCCAGCAGGTAAAAGCACTAAGTCTGTATTCAGAGGTACATAAACACACAGACCATTACTAACAGAAACACCCTCCAGGTAGGGCAAATGGTGCTCTGAAGTTGTACTGGGTTTGCGTGGTAAGGTTTTGGTAGCAGAGGGCTACAGGGGTGACTTCTGTGAGAAGCTGCGACAAGCTTCCCCCATGTCCAATAGAGCCAATGCCAGCTCCAAGACAGACCCACTGCTGGCCATCAGCAATGGCAGTAGTGCCTCTGGGATAACACAGTTAAGAAGGGGGAAAAAAACCTGCTGCAGAACTGTAGCCAAGGAGAGGAGTGAGACTGTGTGAGAGAAATGACCCCGCAGTGAAGAACGAGGGGCAGGAGGTGCTCCAGGCACCAGAGCAGAGATTCCCGTGCAGCCCTGGTGCAGCCCATGGTGAGGCAGGCTGTGCTCTGCAGCACATAGAGGTCCAGGGTGGAGCAGGGAGGTGCCCCAATGAGCCTGTGACCCTGTTGGGAAGCCTGCACTGGAGCAGGCTCCTGGCAGGAGCTGTGGCCCCATGGAGAGAGGAGCCCACGCTAGAGCAGGTTTGCTGCAGGGCTTGTGCCCTCACAGGGGACCCACGCTGGAGCAGTCTGCTCCTGAAGGACTGCACCCCATGGAAGAGACCCACACTGGAACAGGGGAAGAGTGTGATGAGGAAGGAGGGGCAAAGACAGCTTGTGATGAACTGATCACAAGCCAAATTCCCTTTTCCCCTACGCTGGTGGTGGGTAGAGACAGAGAATTCGTGAGTTAAGCCGAGGAAGAAGGCAGGGGTGGGGGAAAGGTGTTCGAAGATGTAGGATTTATTTCTCATTATTACTCTGAATTGATCGGTAATAAATTAAATTCATTCCCCAAGTCTGTTTTGCCCATAATGGTCGCCACTGAGTGATCTCCCTGTCCTTATCTCAACCCATGAGCCTTTCATTATATTTTCCCCCCTGTCCAGCTGAGAAGTGATGGAGCAGCTTTGGTGAGCACCTGGTGTCCAGCCAGGGTCAGCCCACCACAAAACAGATGCCTGAAATGTCTCTGAGTCATCCCTAATTAGAGACCTGTCCACTTGATAAGACACATGCGACCTGTTTATGCCTGGGCAGTGAGCTGAGTTCATGTAGTTTGCACCAGAGGTATCAGACCTGGATACTGCAAAGGGTTCTGGTTCTCCACAGAGGAGGTTGAGCATGCTGCACGCACCAGCCACCTCCAAGTTGCACATTCCTTAACATCTGTCCCTCTGAGGATCACCTTAGCACAAGCTCTTAGGGCTGGCAAGCACTGAGAGCACAGACCCCTCCATCACATCAGGTACACTGTGCCCCCAGCCACTCTGTGATGAAGCTGGACCTTCAGAAAATAACACTGCATCAGCCTTTAAGGAGCCACCTGAGATGCCCCTACACACAACCTGCAATGTGCCTCCACCATCAGACACATATATGTATCTACCGGTGAGTAAATTCAAACCCTGTGTCCATCCTCATAATCTTGCCTAGAACCAGCAGGACAGGAATAACAAACAGAAGCCAGTATTGTCCCACAATTCTGATATGCCCTTCTGAAATGCCACCACTACGCCACCATTCACTGAAAGATGTGGACATGGTGGGCAATACAACAGGCGTTACAGAAACTAACACTAGCCTTTCCTATGGTTTAGTGTGTTGTGTCCCTGCCCATGGCAGGGGTTTGGAAGGTTGTAACTAGATGATCTTAAGGTCCTTTCCAACCCTAACTATTCTGTGATTCTATGCTGTTGCCTTTCCTGTGTTATTCATCCCACCTTGTCCTTCTACTTCATCTTCATTTATGTCTCCCATATTCTTCAACTCTCCCTTTCCAACAGACCCCACAACCATCAATTCAGTACCGCTTGTCTTCCTTTTCTATCACCAGTTTTATACACCCTCCAGTTAAACTTCCCTGTCCATGTAAAAATGAACAGCCCTCAAATAACTACAGACAATGTTAGATACATTTTAACAAATGGGTCATATATATTTTTCTCTTCCAGTAAAAAAACCCCACAGCTCTTTTCCCAAGTGTCTCACAATATGAGCTCTCATTCAGTCGCTGTCCACCACGAGTCAGTGGGCTCATCTCTGCATTACTGCAGTAAAGGTAAAGGCAGATGTAAAACCAAGATCTTGATCATCTGCAGCTTAAAAAAATAAATAAATAAAAAAAAGCTCTGGCAGTTTTCATCAGAGGAACAGTTTTCAGCAGTGCCCTACTGCACAAATGCTGGCTTCCGTTAACTTTTACTGCCATTTCAAGGGGACCTGTAATATTTTGTCCTGAACTGTTGCACACCACTGCAGAGTTCAGTTGAATAGCTGTCATATTCTGCACCAGCACAGGAGGTGTCTCCGTGGAGAATAAAATAATCCTTATGTGTAGTTTCTGTATTAATTTATTTAATTTGTAAAGCTCTTTGGGACTCTGTAAGATGAAAGAAGCTACATAAATGTAAAATATATCACCATTATTGCTGTTTTCTAACCAGCATCTTCCATTTTGCAGTTAGTATTTTTCTTTCATAGTGTATGACCTTGTATTTTATCTAAATTAAATCTCATCTTGTTAATTTTTGCACAGTTCTTTAAACTCTCAATATCCTTTTGTTATCTCCCTCTCTCTGCCTTCCACTGTGTTTATGATCCCTCTTAATTTGGCATCATCTGCAAATTGTATTGCTCTGTATATATTGTTTAGGAAAGTATTAAACAATATTGTGATCAGCACTGACCCTTCTGAAACCTCCCCTGATATTTTTCCTAAATTGATGTTGTAACATTTGTAATTAGGTACAAGAGGACACAAGAAGAAGTAACAGGCAGCAATTAAGGAAAGGAAAATATAAGCTATCAATAAAAAGTCTGACAGTGAAATCTATGTGAATGTACAATAGCTTCCCAAAGGAAGGGTTGATAGTCCCAATGCTTACTAAAAAAATACATTAATAGTAAATAAATCACTAAATAATAATGATGCTTAGGACATGGTGTATATACTGCTTGACATGTTCAAAACTGCTCCCCAAAAATAGCTAGTTTGGGGAAATAGTGAAAATTCTAGAAGACAAAGCACTCAAGTATATTCTCTTTTTCTTTTTGCATATGTAACAGCCTCTCCCAACCAGCGTGACTCAGGGACAAAGCAAACATTCCTGCAAATAAACCTGCGCTACCAAGGGGATATGCATATGCCTGAGAAGAGGACAGGATGACCTAGCACTTTTCATTTCCTCTGTTGCTACACATCCCACTATACACTCCCTATGGGATAAGCTCTCAGTCACCAAAATCCACCTTTACAAATCCCTGCTCCCATTTTTTTGTTTTGTTAGGTTTTTTTTTTTTAATTTCCTTTTTTGACACAATAAACAGAGAAGGTAATTTCAACCTGCTGGCAAAAGATAGGACTAACTCCCTTGTGAAGACAGCCTTGAGAATCAACATCTTGAAACTCAACAACTGCCAGGAAGACTTCTCTCAAAAGTGTTAGTTAATCCATTTATTCTCTCCAGACAGAGAAGAAAGAATGAAAGCGGGTCAAGTTTCAAACCTGTGCTGGTGTTTGGGAAAGATCTCAGGACCAAATCCATTGGGATGAGGGGGCCTCTGAGCCTGCTAATGGATACACTACACCAACACTTTGTCTTTCCTAGCCTTTAACTAAAGCAATTAAGGGAGATATTGGACAAAATGTAACTGATAGGAGCTTTGGAGCAGACAAATATCTGCTACAGGATATACCATAGGTGGGTGAGGACTTTCACATCTCAGCCCTTTCATCTGAGATGATCATCTTGTCCACGAGCAGTACCAACCCTTGAAAGCACAGCTGTCCCCACCAGCCAGTCTGCATATGCACTCAGGAGAGACAACCACTCACTTCCATATTCTGCAGCTGGAAACAGCTGTCCTCCAATAAAAGTCTTTCATTTAGTTATTCAATATTTCAGTCATCCCACCTCCTACTACATCACAGCATTTGCGTTGGGAGTACAAGGAACTCCGGTGCTCCACCAACCTACGGGTAGTTAAGAATATGTTGCAGATTAAGTGTATTACTAGTCCAACTCATCTCCACTGGATTGCTTTCATGCTTAAAATTAAGTACATGGTCCAATATTCACAGTGCTCTCGGAGGCCTGAAAGCTCACACCCCAAGCACTTACTCTCTCCATAGGTTTTGGCAGCCACTTGGTAGATGGATACCTACACGTGGCACCACATGATGCCAAGGGAGTTAATTTCTGGCTCTTACTAGAAAAACCTCCGTTTTCACAGATAAGTAAAACTGTAGCAATACGTGTGGTGTATTTCCAGTTGTTTCAGAGATTTAGTAGTAGATACCTGTAAAGCAGCCATTATGCTTCAGGTGTGGTTACGCAGAGAGAGGAATACACAGAATACAGGTGGGAACAGAGAGACCACAGAAGCCATCTCCTTCAGCAAGAGAAGAGGGAAAGGGAGAAAGAAAGGACAGCCTAGCACGAGAGACAGCTACATACCAGCTGGTCTGGAGAATTGAAGAACAGAAATGACACTCAATGATCCAAAAACTACCCATCTACCAATGGGGGGAGACAGGAAGGGGAAGTGAAGAATAAAGTCTGGAGTCATGTTTTCATGTTTTCACCCCTGCAACCAGGGAGAATGTGCATCAAGCTCTCAAAAAATGTGCAAAAGACGAAATGTAAAGGTGGCTGCTCCAGGTATCCTGATGGAAACAGAAAGCTAGAACGTAGTGAAACTATAAGGTGGGGGGCAGAAGAAAAGCTGACCAGCTCTAAAAAAGAAGTACTGTCTTTGCTGGAACAGGGGTGGCATAAACACACACCATTTAACCCTAGAAACTACAGGCACTCAAGTGAGACCAGATGAACACTTTCAAGCACAGGTGTTTCCACCAGCACCAGAGGTGCTTTCAGAAGCCATGCTGTATTTTGAGCTCCAGAGAATAAGCTGAGAGATGGAAGATTTCAGTGCTCTGGAAGACTGACATGAACAGCCCCAGGCATCCAGCCTCACTGACCTCTGCTGCTGGAGTTCATATGAGATGAGAAATACATCCCAGCCATTGAAGAAGGAGGACAGTTGTCACGACACCTTGAAATCTTGCCGTCCTTGCAAGCCCGTAAGGCCGGGCTAGGCATAACGACTGGGTGCAATGCCCTGTCTGCTGTAGAAATCAAGCCTGCACATTCCAGGTGGTGGATACACTTCCAGACCTTTTGCAATGCTGCCAGTGCTGCCCTCTTGTGTCCACCTGCACCTCCCCGCTTAAAATTCCACTTCCTTTAATTCTGAATAGCTCTTTCACCTGGTCATGTAACAGGCTTTGCTAATGTTTCAGAAGGCACTTACTACACACATCTGAACAGAAGACTTTTTTCACCTCCATACATTACATGAGGTTCCCTAGAAGTATGTGTGATAAATGTGCTGAATTTAAGAATTAAAGCCACATTAGAAGGCATTGATTTTCTTTACAGCAAGATGAGCCTCTTCGGGAGCTGGATGGAGGTAGCGAACTGAGCAGGCACAGCACGATTCTGGCGAGGCGGAGCATTTGGGGAATTGCTCCCGCAATAGGAAAAATTTGTTTTAATTAGGTTGGTTGGTGGTTCCCAAAGCAACGTGCTGTGAGTGGGAAGGAGAAATGAGGATGGGACTGTAAACAGCTTGTTGTGCTCTCAGCCTCTGAGTCACAGCACTGAGAGGCAACTTGCGCTCCTGGCTCTGCTGCCAGAAGAGCCTTAGGAGTGTGAGGAGGGGCGAGGGAGGCAATGCATGGACGTCCTTTCCCTTTTACTTTATTCCTGAATTGCTCATAAAAGCAGATAAGGTTTTGCTTATAAAAGCAGGTAAGGTTTTGCTCTCCTGGACAAGAGAAATGATTCAAGGAAGAAAATAATAACAAGCAATTAGGGCAGCAAAACTATCCAAGAACAAAACTGACCAAAAATAGTAAAATTAAAAAGTGAGTGACAGAGATTTTGTCATTCTGTCTTAGATTATGTTGAGGAGGCTGAACAAAATTTTATTGAGAAATCAATTCTAATTTGGCACTCCACACGCTATCTGGCAGAGGACGCCAGTAACAGTCTCCACTGAAATCTGCCAGCTAATTTACTTCGGCTGACTTTACACTAGCAAACAGAAGCAGGAAAAAGTCGTGTCGCAGGGATGACATTTCCCACTAAATATCTCATGCTAATACACATCCCGAGTCCTCCTACACTTGCTCTAGAAACCCATCACCTTCCAAAGGGAGACAAAAAATAATGAAAACCTCTCCTGAACAAAATGGTCCGAGCACTAGGCTAAAGGGCCAGCATGTATCCTGTGGAGTGGGCTTGCATGTCCTGCATTTAGCTGGAAGGAAGGGCTTGGGGACAGATCAGCTGCTACGAGAGTTCAACATCATCTGTCCTCCAATTAAACTGACTGTGCAAGTCCAGTACCAGCAACTTTTATAGACACCACGTCCTGCTATTGATTGTCAAAAGTAAAAAAAAAAAAAAAAAGCTTTTAAAGGATTGTGAATTATTGAAGAAAATGTGTCTGTAGGTATTTCAGAAATGTGCTGCATAAAATTTATCATGGGTTATGTGTCTGGGAGCACAAAAGTGCCATTTAATGCTATGCTTTACTGACCTTTAAGCAGTGGCAGCTATCCTAACTGTATTCACAGCTTATGTGTATTTACTCAGCATTTATATAAAATACTGTTTATTTTTATGAGGTTTGTGCCACCAAAGATTTTACTTACACTGAGAAAACTGTTGCTGAGTGTATTGTTCACAGCATTGTTTCCAAACATTAATATAACCAAGAAGTGTGATGTTCTCAATCCACATGCTTAGTTAGTAGTAGCTCCTTACTTTATTTTATGACATAATTCTTACATTTGGACAGAATTAAAAAGAAAGGGAAAAAAGGAAAAAGAAAGTGGTTTTATTCTTCTAATTGCTTATTGCCTTTTCTTCTAATGAAACCTGAGCAATCCTTCCTGCCTGGCACAATTGCGTTTTCTTTTTCAGGGAAGGTTTCTGTCTTCAGTTAAGTAAGTATTATCCATACAAAAGCCCCAAATTTAGAAGTGCACAATGACTTACATTTCCTCACTCCATTTATAAACCAGGTTCGGTGCTCCATAAGGACCTGATTTCACTCCCTCCTTCTCAGCAACATTCTTTAAGTCTTTACAAAGATCCATTTTCCCTTTCTTATTCCCAGAAGCTTACTAAAACTAGGGCAAGATGGCCTAAAATTACTATTTTCCTCAAAGTCCCAGAAAACCTAAGGCCAGCAGCACCTCTCCCTTATAGCAGAGCTATAGCTGGACAACGCTGAGAGCACTCAGGAACCCCTTATCTTCCTTTGGAGAACCTCTGCCTCATCCATTCAAGGACACACTCCCACTTAGTCTCAAGACCTGGTTCATCAGAAAGCTATGGACTTTTGACCCAAGCAGGCACTTCATGGCTCCAGAAACCTGATGCTGGAAAGACTGAACTTTATCTCTGAGAAAAGAAATAGGGTAAAAAATGAACATAACGACATTGTTCTAAATAATTGATGTTGCAATCTAATGCTATTTCCTTTTGTATTACTGCAATCTTCTTAAAAAGATATTTTCAAGCTGTTTATTATAGCAATAACTATAATTTTTCCTTCTCTTTTAGCAACAGTGCTTCACCCATAATGTCACCCACAGATAATGTATTAAAGATATAAATAAAATAACACAATATAGGTGGTACAGCAATATATAGGTTATTAACCAGCCAAACAAAATGTGTTTTAGAGCTGGATTTGCTAGAGCTGGTTATTTGAGTGTCTGCTGTCTTGTGATGTATCCATCATCAGCTCTCTGTCTGTCTCTATCTGTATTTGCTTTGACATTACTGTGAATAAAACCCAAACACATTCACACTTTTCTTTTATTGACCTCACCAGGAGGAAGAAAGGAGACAAAACAAACAGCTTTGAATGACCAGAATATAGAAATCCAGCTCCCAAATTTACACACCCTCTTGCCTCTTATTTTTTGTTATAGCTCTGAAGTTTTTCCAGAAAGCTGCAATTTCCTTAAATATAAAAACCCATTTAAGAAAACTGTCTCTTCTAGGTTGGACTAAAAATAACCCTGAGTGCAATTATTACCCTCTAACCTCTAGCTTCAGTTCAACTGTATGTGCCATCCTCAGGAAAATCTCCAGCAGCAATCAGCAGTGTTATTTATATTACAGCAGCATCTCTAAACCCTTGCCAAGACTAAGTCCCAGTGAGATAATTTCTTACACAAGTCTAATGTAACAGATAGTCCCCGTCTCCAAGATTTTAAATGAAAAAGAGATTGTCCTAAATATATGAGACAAACAAGGAAGGGGCGGGAAGAGAGGAGCATGGAGGAACCTGAGGCACAGTGAGATTCCAATGCAGAAATAGACAATGCAGAAATCCCCACTTCTTGAAAGTGCTAGCAGCAGCCCTGTGAAAGCAGGGCTGAAAGGAGCAGGTCTGGCAAAACTACCACAATTAAATTAGAGGAGGGTAGGTTTAGATTGGACATAAAGAAGAAATTTTTTATGATGAGGGTGGTGAGACACTGGCACAGGGTGCCCAGAGAAGCTGTGGATGCCTCAACCCTGGCAGTGTTCAAGGCCAGGTTGGACGGGGCTTTGAGCAACCTGGTCTAGTGGAAGGTGTCCCTGCCCATGCCAGTGGGGATAGATTGGATGGTCTTTAAAGGTCCCTTCAACCTGAACTGTTCTATGATTCTCAGCAGTGCATCATCACCTTTATTACAGAAGACCACCTCTCCCACAGGCTGCTGCCTCCACTCCGCACCACGATGTGCTCTTTGAGGGAGCCCAGCCTGCGGAGAAGGAGATGAGGTGGTGCTCAGCAGCAGACGCAGGGCATGCTTGCACCAGGGGTCAGGAAGCCTGAGATGACACTGTGCTGTTGAACAGTAAGGGTCTGCAAAACAGCCTCTCTGAAATCAGAAGCAAAGCAACGACTCTTCTTGAACATGGCAAAGTTGTATCTTCAAGATGAGGACAGGCATGAAATAGGCCAAAATGCTGAAAACTGCACCTCTATTTTCAGGAAAAATGGACATTCAGAGTGCCCTTTCCAACCTTTCAGCACCACTCAGGTGTGTACAGACCTCCAGCACAACTTCCAACAAATTGCCTTTCTTCCCATTGCTACAGTTCATCCACCCAGAATAGGAGCCGTATCTCTCTTGAAATGCATCATGACCATCCACAGGTCTAAGATGATCTCCCTGACCTGCTCTAAACAACCACTGACATTTACCACTGCCAAAGGCTTTCTCCATCAAGACAGTTCTGGATTTAAGCCACATTTTCATATGTTTACACCCACACTTTAATCTAAGCAGGAACGTACTCCCAGCTGATTAGGATGAGACCATTCACAAGCCCTCCCTTAGCATATGTGACCAGTATTTGTAGGATGAGCTCCCTGAAATGCTGCAAACAGCACCACTGTCACAAGGCGGTGGTACAGGCAGCCTAGGAATGTTCCCTACCTGGAGACACCATCCCCATTACATTTTTTTATCTGCAATACTGAAGTGTATTCTAAGACAAATGCTGTTCTAATTTGCTGTAGGCACTGAAGACCAACATGCATTTCAGTGGAGGAAGTTATATGTTTTAATTGGTTTATGAAGACAAAGCATATGCCATGACACAGTTAAACGATTAACAGATTCCTACGAATGCCTTTGGCATAGAATATCTATACATTCATTAGCTGGAACAATTCATCTTCTTGATAAAACTAAAATTAGTTATACAGCAGGTTTACTTTTTATGATTAATAAATGATAAAAATCTAAATTATCCATCTGAAATGACTGCTTTCTTAGCTATTAATCTCACATTTATCAGCTCCTATAATTCGTGTTACAAGTTGAACAATCAATTTCCCAAAAATTTTTAATTTCCTATAAAAAAATCAAAAGATGGAATATGAAGTATCACCTCCTTCACTACATTATTTTGGTATTAATTCTAAATCAAGACATAAAAAATATATATTATTTGATGAGTTTACCATAAAAGTTTACCCAGATAGATACAATATACAACTGGGCCTACATTATGAGCATAAAAAAAAAAAAAAAAAAGAAATTTCTCAGTAATAAAATAACTCTAACAAAGGATGTATCAGCTCATTTGGATTTTCCAGCTCTCTATAGTTATTTTGCCAAGAAGGAAAATCCATCTCATTTTCCAGAAAACCAGCTTAGGGCCAAGCAGAGCGGATAATATGGTAAAAGTTCAAAAGTACAGCACTGTCTGTGTCCTGGAGATGGGGCTGACACATCACAGGTTTAGCTAGAGGGAAGGGGCCGAGATCCTTCTGTCAGCTATTTAAAATGTTGAAAGCCTTCTGTCCTCCAATTAAAGTGATCAAGGAAGTCTACAACAGCTCACATACGGCCACTGTGCAGCACTCTTATTGAAGACCAAAGACTTCCTAGTTTAGTCATGTCATTTCTGGTGTCAATTGGAGACCATTCCTAATTTGAGTCATATTAGAGAAGAGGATTCTCCTCAGCATCAGAAAAGCCACATTTACTGTTTTCCAGTATCTGGCAAAAGGTGGATGAGGAGAAGGAAGAAGGAAGCAGAGGCATCTGGAGCAGTCTCCAGCTACCTGTCACTTCAGTGGTGGCTGAACTGGCCCCAGGGGTGGATGAGGGCTGGGGGGTGCAGCTGGTGGCACCACTCTGGGATCTGCTGGAAGGAGGAGCAGATGCCTATGGTACCTTGCTGAGCAACTGCTCTCCTTCCCAGCTCACAGTGAGATTTTGGGCTTGTGAAAATGCTCAAGCAAACAGAAACCATGAGCCAGTAGTCACAGCAAGACAAGTGCTGAATTCCATGCCATACAGTGGTGGCAGATAGGATCAAGAGAGATGGATGATTCACCTGCCAGAAGCATTTTCTAAAAAGCAAAAAATAAAACAGCATTTTTTTGTAAGAACATGCATGAATTCCAGAAGTTTCATGAGCTCTATGTTGGCCACACAACTCCATCTGAAATAAGCTGGAATATATTTTTAAGACCAGTCACACAACTAAAGATATTGGGTTTCATCTGAAAATAACTTGCCCACCTCTTTCAAGCATGCCTGGGAGTGTTTTTCTATGCAAGTAAGGAGCTAAACTACCAGAGAGATATAAACAGGCTAAACTCTACCTGGGATAACCTGGGAAGAGGGAGGTGAACACTTAAGGCACCGACTACCCGCTTCCAGAGCTGAAATACAACTGCCCTGAGTCTGACACAAAGCAGACCAGTCATACTGTGAAGCCTTCAGGGAACATTTAAACTGCGGTAACACCAGAGAGGTGGGTATGTGATGGCAACCAGCACCTTCATATCTATTAGTAAATACAGTTTAAAAGTAAAACATTTATGTCTGAGAAATAACTCCTTTATTCAGATGTTTCCTTACAGATTTTCAGAGAGTGATACAGAAGCAATACATACAGCACAGTCAAAAATGTTCTTTGATTATTTTTTGAAGGTTGTCAAATAAGCCCTTTCCCAAAAAATTTTAGAAGACCTGAGCAGGTATAGAACGAAACCAGTAGAGCATGAGCCAGGGAGCTCACACGTTTCCATCAGCAAACCAATAGGGTGCCGAGCTCTCCTCCATAGTATCCAGGGATAGGACACATGAAAATGATTCAAAGCTGCACCAGGGGAGGTTCAGACTGGACTTCAGGAAGCATTTCTTTACCAAGAGGGTGGTCCAACACTGGAGCAGGCTTCCTAGAGAGGTGGCCGATGCCCAAGCCTATCAAGAGGCAATTGGACAATGCCCTTAACAACACGGTGTAACTTTTGGTCAGCCCTGAAGTGGTCAGGCAGTTGGACTGGATGATTGTTGGAGGTCCCTTCCCACTGAAAGTATTCTAGTCTAGTCTAGTCTAGTCTACTCTTATTTTTATAAGGCCAGACAGTGAACACAGGCTGCTCTTATGCACAGGCTTGAGTGGTTCACTACAGAGGGATGGACTTACACCTGCCCCCCCCCGGGCTTTGCAGAAACAGAGCCACCCATTTACAGATAATGCTGCAGCAGGGCTAGTATTAAAGGTTGAAAGCATTAAACATGGCTTTGGGTGCTCATCCTGGTACTGTAGTGGAAAAACACAAAGCTTGAAATATCGTAAGACCAAACCCAACCACACAGTGAAGAAAGGCAGCTAGTTAAATAACATTATTCTGACTCCGACATCCGCACATCAAGATACTACACATACATTAACTCAGGATAGCACAACCTTCATTTAGCAGGTTAAAACAAAGCTAAGATGTGTCCTGGGGAAACCAGGAGATAGGGTTGGCTTTTATCATTTATATGAATACACGCATGCACATTTTTTAATATAAATATGTCACAGAACAAGTAAACTTCAAATGAAATGCCCTTTTTTACTATCAAATGTCTGTAATGTTAGAAAAACATAAACCCAGCTTATAAGTAAAACCGCATAAACACTTTGGTACTGGCAATAAATTGAGAATAATTGACCTTGTCCTATCAAAGGATGAGTGTATCTTTAGATCTTAAGTGCTGTGAATGGTTATGAATGGGCTTAAAGTACTGAGCAGCAGCAAGCTAAGCACAGCATGCACAGTGCATTTCACAGGGTATTAAATAACTGAGGTTGGTAGAACCTCTCCCTTGGTTTAGTCTTCAGGCATTTGATTTCCAAAACTACAGTCCATACAATATCACACATTGGTCCTATTTCTCTTTACACTAATTAGATATTTTATTATCAAAAAGACACCTCATACTATCCCAGTGCATCTACGTCTCTTTTCTTACTGCTACGTGCCTGATCCCAGCTTTCAGAAGGTCTGACACTGTCTTGTCTCGCAAGGGAATATTCCCCTTCTGTGCACTTGATGAGGAGCATCAAGGAGAGAACAATTCCTTAGGCATGATGAAAATAAGGCAAATCATTTTGTCCTGGTGGTATAGGGCCTAACCCAAGGATGGACTAATCATTGACAGCACTCTGAAGAGCGATCAACAGTCCATCTGTCCCAAATGTCAGTGCTTAATGGCACTCTAACATGGCACGTTGAAGGCCAGAGAGTGCCCGTGTAACATCACACACAGAGAGCCAAATGCCAGCACTGAAGTCTAACAGTCCCAAGATACCAACTGCACTACCATTCATTAACAGCCTCTACGAATAAGCTGCATTTTCTCCCAGATACTCCTAGATAAAAGTTTCCTATGTTAGTATCACACTTTGAAGCACCACATGTATGTACTAAACATACAAAATCAAATAAAACAACAATCAAAACAGAAACTGTAGGAAGAACTGATGAAGAATTTCCAGTTCAATATGTCTCTGCTCAGTGCCAATCTTTATGTGAATCCTCCAGGATTTCCTTTGCCACAGTAACCCAGGAGATGGAAGTCCAGCCAGCCCATCCACACCTGGGGAACCTGCTGCAGAGCCATGGACATTGTATTGTATCTTAAATATGGAAATTAGCAATAAAGTATGTTTGTAAGGTTGAAAATTAATCCAGAAGTAGATCTTTTAATGATGATTGTCTGGAAAATACAATACTCAGGGGAACAATAAAAAATAAAGTTTCAGAAGTTTTCAGTCTAAGATAACTGAACTGTGACCATTCCTCCCTATTGAGAGAGAGAGAGAAAGAGAATAAAAGTTCATGAACTTTGCTATTTGAAGGAATTCAGTGTTCATGCACAGCAAACGCAGTACAATGGTGCTACTGTATGTATTATACCTGAATCTTGCATGCTCTGAGCAACAAAGTCAAGTTTTCCAATATTTTCACATCCAGCATTGTGGGCGAACAAGGGGAGACTTGTGGAATAATACAAATAGTAGTAGATTATATTCCATGTCTGGTTCACCAGGTGTTTAATCGCCATGTTTTAGCTCTCACCAACACAGGACAGTGCCATCAGCACTGTGATCAGTAGAAACAAATATTTAAAAGATAAAGAAGGTTTTTACACTTGTGTTTCCATCACCACAGAATGGCATCCATGTCCTCATGAAAAGAGAAATAACAAAACCCCAAAATCTTGACAGCTTAGTATTTTGTATTGGTTTAGTAGGTTTGATAGAGCTAAATACTTACTAAATTAGGAATTGGAAATTTTACAAGGCTTTAAAATGGCTAATCTAGATAGCAGAGGAAACAACATGAAAACTTTACATATTACTTCAGGCAGGGATTCCTAAATCTCCCTTTCCAACACATTCAGTGTTCAGCACTACCATATCTTAAAGATGTGAACACACAGTATGCGCGTGCCCCCATAGATGGACAGATACCTGCCTGCACATATAATCCATATCTATGTATACAGTGTTCTTTTTCAATTAGTATTAACTCAATGGGACCATACTGTAAAGGAGAAGATAGGTTATTGTGTCTCTTGCACTTTATACTGTGTGTTGCTGTATTCCCAGCTTTAGTGAAGCCTGATAAACTCTCATTTCAGCCAAATTATTCTCACTCCCTACAAATGTATATGAAAGCTAAAAATTAAATGAAAATGGCAAGACACGTCTGCTTTTATTATTCTGAAGGAAACAATCACCAAACTGCTGAAGGCTCTGACAAATTGACTATTTTTCATCAACTGCACGCCCATCTTGATGAAAGTTCCCAAACGATTCTGGAATGACTTAAACATTTCTTGCTCTATACCCCTCCCTCTGCAATACAGGAAGTGTATTTTAGGCTATACAGTAACTCAGCACATCAAGGACAAAGCTTAAAGTAAGCTTGAGACAGAGGCTGTCCTCTGATTGAGCCATCAATTAGGAAGAAAATCATGGCTTTCAAGATCTCAGTATGTCAGCAGAAGGATTCATGGCTCCGACAAGTTGCTGGGAATCTTGCATCACTGTTGGCTTTTATTTGCAAAATTAGAATTCCCTTTTAAATCAACCAGAGTTACTCTGGTTGTACTCTCTAAGAGCACAACTTTCCCTGGATGTGTAAATGCGAAGGAAAATCCATTTGTCTCTATAAATATGCAGGACTTTTTTCTTTAAATATTGACATCCACACCTTTATAGATTTCTTAACCTTTAGTCTATCAGTGCAGTTGTGGTCACCCCAATGTGTGCCTGGCCTGTGGTAAAACTGTGCCAGCTTTGTGACAGCTATAGATTTGTTAGATGTCAGAAGCTGTTCCCAAGGAAACATCAGGAAAAGGGATTATAGGAGGTTTGAAAACCTGTTCTGAAGGTCTGCTAAGAGGAGCAAGAAAGCCCACCTTTCTCCATGAAAAACTGAAAACAGCTATAGACCACTATAGCAAAGGCTGAGATGATGAGAACAATAGAAGATAAAATGTTAAACCCAAGTGATAAACAGAATTACAATTTTAGCACTGGGGTGTTTTTTTCACTTAATAGAAAACTGACTCCTTTTGGAGAGAGAATGCAATCTGTTTTCCAAACTGTATATCCCCTTGAAAGAAATACTGTAAGCTTCTTTCTTCTTTGACTTGCAAGCTGATGTTTATTCATGTGCATGGGGCTACCGCACAGACCTCTCACAGCATGACGAGTGAGCTGGCTGAAAGGTAGGATAGATGATGACTATCACCAGAATTTTTAAAGCAGGATGCTCAGGCTTGGCTGCTTAACCTATATTTAGCCTGCTAAATAAGCAGCCTGATTTTTCAAAGTGTGAAGTCAGAATTGTCACTACGAGAAGGACTGGGACTGCTCTCCTGTTCTGTGCCCACTGTCCGTGCCACCACAGGTCAGGCAGGTCCCCCAGCCCACCGACCACATACAGCTGGCATGGGGAGAGGTGGTGATCACACAGCAGCTCTGAAGTGCATTCATTACTTCTCAAAGGCAGCCCACAGCCGTTACAACCTCCAGGTACAACCGAGTGCCACAGCCTGTCTCCTGCGACAGGTGCCCACCACCAGGCAGCCTGAAGCACAGGTCTTGCATATCGAAGCCCAAGAAAACTGAGATGTCTGTTGGCTTCCCAGGATACTCAGCACTTCAGAAAACCAGGACACTTATTTAGGAGTCTAAATATGGATATAAGGGCCTAGTGCTAAAAAAACTTGGCCCATTTAAGAAGAAAAGATGTACGCCATCACCTTGGAGCTCCCCAACAGACAGGACTGAAGAGGAGCTCTGGCTCTGCAGCGCTCCCTCTAGATCAGCTCCTTTCAAGACTGATGCTCTGCCCTACCCTGGGACTTCTAAAGACCTTGCAGCGTGAAGAAATACAGGATGAGTACAGTCAGAGTGAAAACTGGATAAACTCCTTCCCAGGGGCTTCTCTGAAAATCTCACTCACACGTAACAGGGTTGCAGTCCCAGAGCAAAACATCTGCATCTGCCATTCCTGTGCTCCAGCTAAAGGGAACCCAAGGGAGATGACAGCATTTCTGCCTGGGGAGCAGGACAGTAGCAGACCCATGCAGGGACACCAGGGGACATTGTCTCCTCAGAGATAAGGTCCCACATTTATCCATCTCAGGGCTGTAGGTCCTTCCCTCACCATGCTACCACTGCTATCCTGCAGTAGGGTAACATGCCCTCACCCAAAAAGGAGGCACAAGCTGCTGACTGGAAACGAATTCTTGCCATGGCACACTTGGTTTCCAGCCAGGCACTAAGGGAAAATTGCTTCCATGTTTTCCCAGCTCACTCTTCACTCATCTGTCCCAACAGAAACATCACAAACCCGGGAAGCAGAAGAACTGATTGCCAGGTCACTTAACGGGTGTACAGACTAGCTGCAGATGCCTCCGCAGCCCTAGATCCCTCCTGCCTTTCCCTCACCTCCTCCAGGTCTCCCACTCCTTCAACCACTTGTGGAGCCCAGTTCCTCAGGGCAGTGGTAGTCTCCCACTCTATGTCTGCACATTGACCACCTCCTCTCCATCACCTCCCCACACTTGCTTCCACAGTGACATACAGAGGGGGGATCATTTGGCTTCTATGTTCACAATGTCTATATTTTATACTTCATTTTGTCAGAGACACTGACAGATGATCAGAAAGGCACCACGACACAAGCCACAAGCAGTATTACATGGAGTACTATGCTCCTCTGAAAAGAGATTTGTATTTCCTTCTCTAGAGCAAAGTTATGGGGAAAGGACCAAACTAAACCAGCTATTCTTCTGCGGGAAGGGAGCATGCCTTCTAGCATTTAGACTGCTGCAGTAACTCTTACTAAGCTGGGACTTGTGCAGCTTCACCTGATAGGCACGAATCAAATTTCCACTTTATCTGAATTTTTTATAATGGCATTGCAATAATAGTAGTAATAATAATAATCTTCATTAAAATCCCTTGTAAGAAGCAGCAAGGGGGGGAGGAAAGAAACAACTTGGTGACACATCTCCTCAATATTCTTGATTGACTAATTAAAATGCAATAGAGCAGAAAAAAGTGCACAGACGAGGCTTAGGATGTAATGTAAAGAGCAATCACAACCACTCTGTGGCTGCAGGTTAGCAGGTCTGAAACGGTGTCTAATTCTGCAAACTCCAGAAAGGTGCTGCATAATGTAAACATGATTGCTCTGCACACTTTCATGAAAGCTGCCTGCCTCTGGATTGAATCGCAGACGCATCTATTGTGAGTCCAGCATGATAAAGAAAACAAGCATTGTGCATTTCAAGATGTTGCCTCATTAAAAGAAGCTAAAAGAATCCCTTTGTTACTTGACACAATTAAGTAACAGGGTGACAGGTGGTGTATTATATTTTTTAATGGAATAAACTTGCATATATACAGACAAGAGACACGTATTTCCTTTGATATTACAGCATGCACCTGCAACTTGTTATTGCAAGGACCTTTATTAAGCTAGTGTGCATTTAGTAATGTCTGCAGATTTATAAAACTATTTACTCGTCCTACAATTTGGAATAGATGGCTTTGGAATCTCACAAGTATTCTTTCCAAGAAAATAAGAAGATAAGGGTAATTGCTCTCATAGGAATATGCTTTCAGGCATTGCTACAAATAAACATACATGTTTCACCTATGCTTAGGTTAAAAAGTTCAGATTTTTAGCGCTGAGATTTAATCCGCTTGCAAGCATACGTCTTTGTATCACTAACCTGCCAGCTAGCTTCCCGTCGCAGCCCTTTTATCCAGTTTTCTTCTAAGTCCTTATTCTCTCTCGTGGATGTTTCATCCATAGCTGATGGAGCTTGCACAAACTCGATTGGCCACTGGCTGTTACACTCTCTTTGTAAGCCTTTACCGAGGCAGCAGCAAGTGCAGTTCGGAGACAGACTGTCATGAAGAAAATGTCACACCACGGGTGGGGAGGAGGCGAGGAGGGAGAGGGGAAGGGAGGGGAGGGAAAGGGTCGACACCAAGGATCCACACGTGAAAAGATTTGGGGAAGTGTGACTGCGGTCTGACACGTTCCCGCTGGTCCAGCAAATGCATTGCTGCAGCCGGGGAGTTAGCAGGGTAATGACAGAGGGTTGGTGACACTGTGGAACAGCCCTAATTAGATGTAAAGTATAGCAGAACTGCTAATACTACCCGAAGTATTCTCATACGCCTTTCCCGAAAGTGGGTTTTTCACATATTGCAATAATTGTCTCATTTGGTGTCGTTGTAATTAAGACTGCATCAGGGGTGTGGATTCAAGCAAAGGAAATACAAATAGCTGCTGGGTCTATTGAAAAGAAAATATTTCAGCGTATCTGTTTGAAAAGTGCTTCCTGAACCTCTCTGCAGCCAATAAACATGAATAATAATACAGGCCATTTTGATAGAAATGGGCTCATTACCATAGTCGCTGGGTGGCCCTTTTAGAGCTCCGGGTTAGC
>NW_009932518.1:40882-47584 GCF_000696875.1 Nestor notabilis
GCAGGACACAAGTATTGCAACCCCAAACCAGAAAAAATTAGGCCAGTGTAAGGCATTAAAGAAAAAAATTGCTTGCACTTGCTCTCCGTGCGTCGCACCTGAAGATGCCTGCCACATATCCTGAGCATGGCCAGCCTTTCTTTATGGCATTCTTTATCGCTCCTTAACCAAGCACCAACATCTTTCATCCCACCGAGAGGCAGTTTAGCCTCCACATCAACTCCTTAAAACATCCTCTGGCTTTTTTTTACCAAACTAGAAAAAAATAAATCAAAAAACCCCAACAGAACGAATCTGTCCTGCATTTATCACAGATTAGCTGAGAATGCTGAACTCATTGCATTTAGGAAGCCAGGTTTCAGGCAGTGACAAGGAACAAACTCCTGTTTGGAAGTCCTGCATCCGTACAAAACCAAAAGATTATTTTTAGGTATGATTTCAGCTGAAACAACTCTTTCCTGTAAAAAATCATACTGAGATATCTTTACAAATCATAAAGTTTGTGACTATTAGAATTTTGTTTAAGCGTTATCGACTATTCACCATTCACACTGTTTATTTACAAAGCAGACAAGACAAAATTGGATTAATTTTTAGGTCCACTTTTTCTCCTGGGGGTTTTCATCTGCAGACCCCAGCCATCCTCCCTGGGCTGAGTCAGACCTCTGCACAAGGCTGCTGAAATGCAAGCGAAAGCCCTTTCCTTTGCACCTTTCTTCTAGACCGCTCAGGTTTCACAAACATCTATTGTCACAGATTTGCGGCCTTCCTCAGCTTGACAATGTCCTCACCATAAAACTAAACGTGCCAAGCGGTACTCAGCGTACGCTGCTCCGCATCATGGCCACGTCCTGAGCCTCCTTCCTGCAGCCCCAGCTTTCTCCTCCGTGGGATTTTTTTCCCTTCCCTTTCTCCTTTTAGTTAAATAATGGAAGGAGCTTGGGCGGTGTGGGTCTCTGCTGCATTCAGTGTGACTTTAGGACTTGTGTTACACACCGGGTGAACACCGTCTCCACTTACATGTGTGGATATGTTATTTTTAGACCCAGGGAGCACAAGGTAAAGCAGTACAAACACCAGAAGAAGCCAGATGCTTGCACAGACACAGAGGGGTGCATCAGGCTGGAAGAAAAAAGAGATGCAAAGGGACTTTTCATTCAGAAATTACTGATTAGAATTGTGCTTTCTGCATGTAAAAAAATAATAATTTTTACTTAAATTAAACCAAGGCACCTGGCAAAGGTGACCCAAAGCCCCTGGCCTGGCCTTGGTGGAATGCACCCTGTCTCTAATGATACCCATCCGCTGGCTGGCAGTGAAGGACTGCCTGGACCACATTAGCAGGGTGCCGAAGGGCCAGCAGTACTGCCAGTGCTGAATCCTACCTCCCAGATTATAACAAAATGTAACGACGGCGATGACAAATCCTTGAGATGAGATAAGCTCACTTTTTAAGAGCTCTGTCATTTGCAGAAGGCAACATCTAGGCAACAGCTGGTCTGATTTTGGAGGGGTGCAATAAAAAAAATTAAAAAACAAAGCAGGAGGAATGCTTGTCTTACTCTGCATATGGCAAAGACAGATGCAAACCAACATACTGACATATTTGTACTGGGATGGAAGCATAACTCTAAATCTAAGACAGATAGCTCACAGAAAGGGCTTGGTGATAATTGTAAATATTAGCAATGCTTCCAGTCTAAGCTGCTCTGGATTGCAATGAATTATTTCGTGACTTTCCCTTGTCTTTCTCACCACCACAAAAAAGCCCCAGTTGTGTATGAGCTGCAAGAATATGAAGACATTTATTGACGGAAATCAAACTATTTTTTTCACCCACAGTGTCTTTGATATGTTAGAGCCTGAAGCAAAGAAAACATAATAAAAACAATATATAGATGAGAACTTCAATTTTCCCCTACGTATGAATCTGTCACTTATTTGCTAAGAATCAAATCTAACTCCACACAGTTAAAGAAGCTCCATACATCATTCTCTGTAATCCAGTACTCAGCTCAAATGTACTTTGCTTGAAGTCCATACAACATACTTGATTTTACACTACTCTAAACAAAACAGCTCTGGATATTACAGCTCTGAGTCTAAAAGGCTTTTGTTGCAATTCCATCTCTAATAGTGAGGAAAGTGCTAGTGTGAAGACAGAATGAACAACACAAGGTAACACGGATGCTTCAGAAGTCCATCCTGAGGATCGGATTCAGCTGTAACAACAGGCTACTTTTTTTTAATCTTTCCACTATTTATTACTGTGATACCACCACATAGCTGCCAGCAGTGTGAAGAAACAAAGTGAGAAAAACATGAGGGTTTTTTGAGTACTGAACTGCTATTCAAGCACATCCCAATTTTTCTTAACACTTGAACTGTGAAATGAGTGCTGCTCCTGGGTAAGGACTGGCTTCTCACTCACACAGCCCTTACATGCCTATCCACCCAAGCACAGTAGCATTACCTATGTTGGGTAGAGTCAGAAGGATGCATCTCCACCTGGGCAAGGTTACCCAGAGCTCCTCATCAGCCACCTGCTCTCCAGTGGCATGACCAGGAATGTCCATGAGGCAGGAAAGGGTTCACGTGCCTCCCGGAAACCTCAGTGCTACGAAGCCCCTGCCTTTAGTGGATCACTGAACTCTGCTCTGAGGAGGCTCAGCATCATACTGGACACCAGTAGACTGATACGGTTGTTGGGCACATGCAAAGGTAAGTCAAAGCAATTTTCACCACCTCCTTCAAAAGTTTTTATGCCACACATACCCACCACAGCCTTGCAATAACCTTCTCATCAGAGGACGATGGTGTGAACTCCTAAACCTACTAAGGGATCCTTGGGATCTCTCAGTGCAGAGTATCTTTATGTATTTCTGCCTCTTGGATCTCAAGTCTTCAGCACATAGCATGTTTTCAGTGCCAGACTCATGGCTGGCACCTTAACTTATGGAGGCATGAGATTTATACCAAAAAGGTCCCTCTAGCACTTTCTAAAAGACTGAAGAGGGAGAGCTTATAAATGTCTTCAATACTACCCAGATCAAGGAGCACTGCATGATAATACATGAAAGGGAAAAATTCTGAAGTACCTCTTAACTTTTAACTGTACAGTTGTTACTGAGGATAAAATTTCAGTTGTCCCTGAACTAAATCCCAGCCACAGCTACATAATTTCCTACACAGCCTGTATTAAAGGTATTCACACAGTGCTTCTTTTTCATCAGCGAGGCTCCCTTTTAGGAGCCTGTATCAACAGGCCAGAGATAGGAAAGACAAGTCCACAGGGAACTGCTGTCAAACTCGCTGTACTCACAAACCATCACACCATGGACATGCCTTTGCTGACAGTGGAGGAACTGAGAGCGACTCTCAAACTTACACACCTAATGCCCAAGTGGCCAAGTTGGTGCAGAGGACTCCCCCTCCCCTGGCTCCAGGCAAAGTCCACAACTTTCTGGATGGAGTTTACAGCCATCTGTCTCCCTAAACACCAACCCCATATATTGTGCAGTGCAGTACATATGGCCAAGACTGAACCATCCGAAGAGCAAGTAAGAGTGTGTTTGGACACCTCCCAAGGACTCAGAGCTCTGCAGATCCTACTTCCCCTGCACCCTGCTCCAAAGGACTCCAGCATCTTCTCCAGTATATCTGAGTTGACACAAAGCTCATACTTCATTCCCAAACCTGAACTTAAAGCAGTATAAAAGGTACCAGTGATGGGGGAGACCTAATCCCATTGACCTTCAGTGAGACTTGGGTTCATGAAGTCCCCCGATCACTTCTGGAAGTACAGTTTAGACTACTACCCCCAGCAGAGGTTTCTGATGCCAGCTGCTGAAGGCACCACCCTCCTAACGGTGCCCCTGAACCCTGCTGCAGCCCTGCAGAACTAACTGTAGCACCTGGTGAGCTGACGGCGCGGCACATCAGTGCAGTGTAGACATACCTGCTCTCGCATGTATTGCTGTACGTGCCACTTGATTACTTGTTGACAAGCTATAAATAAAGTTTCCATCAGAGCACCACCATGTGTGACATTCCACAGGCTGAAGAAAAGCTGTATTTTCCCTACTGTAACCTAAGCGTCCTTTGAGTAGAGGAGCTTGCTTTGTCTTGCTAACCAGTCAAGGAGGAGCTTGTTTCTCTGTATTGCCTATCTTGCAACTTCTAAGCTCCTGCCTGAAAGAATCACTCATTTGTTAGTGCCAGACTGTCATCTCTTTGAAAGTAGAGCCACGAGATCTTAACAGACTGGATGTACATGGCTGTTAAATCTATTAGTTAAGAAAAACAGCAAATGACAAGCGAATAAAGCACTCCTTGGGACGTTTGGACTACAGATTTTGTATAAATCAATAGCAAGTGCTATAAAATGTCAGAAAATACCAAATGAGGAGAAAGGAATCAATATATACCTTCTGAATTAAATGAGTGATGAATATTCTTTACCAACCAAAACAAATTAAACTACAAAAACCCCTACATTAAAGCAATATTTAGATTAGCTATTACAAAGAATTTCTTCGCTATGAGGGTGATGAGGCACTGGAACAGGTTGCCCCAAGAAGATGTAGATGCCCCATCCCTGGCAGTGTTCAAGGCGAGGCTGGCTGGGACTTTGAGCAACCTGGTCTAGTGGAAGGTGTCCCTGCTCACGGCAGGCGGGATGGAACTAAATGATCTTTAAGGTCCCTTCCAACCTAAACCATTCTATGATTCTAATATCCAGCCTCTTACTTGAAACCCCAAAGGAAAGTAATTCAGAGTTAGGGCTGGAAGGTCTGTCCTTAAACAGAACCACTGAGGAAGAGAGCAACAGAATGGAGGAAGAGAACAACTAAATTCCTTTGTCACAAGTTGAGAATGAAATATTAACTCAAACACGCTCCTCTTCATCCTGAATTCCCTGCATTTTCAGGGTTTGAGTCAAAGACAGAGGCCATCTTTCTGCAACATGTTTGCAGCATGCTCTTGACTCTTGATTTGGGTCCCTAGATAATAATATAATAGCGATACTAAACCCAGGAATGGTTAAAAGTATACTAAGGGTTCATTCTGTGTATTTCAGAGATCCTTCCACCTCCGTGTTAAGAACCAGTATAGGGTAATGGCCTGAAAAGTTTAACGAACTTAGAGATATTTTGCCTTTGTCATTCTGGATCCCACCTTCTGTACATGCAAGGCCAGGCACCCAACGAGAACACTGCCATACAATCACAATGGCAGAACGAAAACCGGAAGAGTTAGCTTCACACTCAAAGTTTCGTAACAGCTGTGGATCTGCTCTTAACGCAGCACATCACTTCATCAAGGTATGAATTCCTGCTTTTAATGGGCCCCTGCTCATAAAAGTCCCTGTGTAACATGCAGCCACACACCAATTACTTCCTGCCACATAAGCATTATCTTTTTCTTTTAACAGTTAAAGAAGTCCATACGTGCTAGGATGCATGCAGAAGAAATCTGACATCACGTATAATGGAAATATTCTTATATATGTCTTCCAGCCTCCTGTTGAAGAACGTATACAGTACTCCTTACTCCCCTTTGCAGAAGTAGGTCAAAGAAGGGCAATGAAAATAGAACAAGGAAAATCCCTTGTATGAAAAGTGACAGAAAAAAATGGGTTGATTCTTTTTAATTTAAGGAAGAAAAATTATTAGCACAATACGTGGTACCTTTTTCTAAAGGAGGAGAGAATGGTAAAAAGGCAGAGGGCCCATCCTTTCTGGCTCTCAAAACAACAAGGTATGGACAACAAAGAAAGCCAAAGGTGCAAATACAAACCAACAAAATCAAATGCTTTTTGCGAAATAATGTAATTAGAGAGTGGAACTCAGTGCTGACAGAAGTGCCTGAGGGAAAGAAGGTATCAACTTTCTGCAAGTGTTAGTGCAACTGTAAAGTAAGAAATTCAAGCTCAGAGCAGACACCACTAACAAAGATAGGAGCTTCACAGTATATGCCAGCCTGCAGAGCTGGAGATTCACATTGGACACAACGCAGGTCTAGCATGTCTGCTCTGACACTCATCCAGCCCTTCTTTACCCTCGGCTGCAAACATCTGGTGCAGGCCACCTTCAGAGACTAGGCTCCATCCAGTCTAGATGCATTAGGGAGCTGAAAAGGTGTAGCAATTCCCATGGCCTTACAGATCGTGTCTGGACCCTACTGCTTTACCTGGGTAGGCAGCTGTCATTCTGGATGTTAGCTATATTGAAGAAAAGATGTCAGCTCAGAGTCAGAGCATCCTCCAGGTTTACAACAGTTACAGCTTTATTGCATCTGTCATCCTTAGTGCATACAAACCAAAAGGTAAATATCAGAAATGAATCTTACTTTTCTTTGTTGGCATCTTTTTCACCTAACCAGCATCTCTACTTATTATCTGCCAGTTACATTTTCTCAATCTGCAGGCAAGACAGATCTCAAAATCTCAGACACTGCCAAAAGCAGCCAAACACAAGCCCATGCAATTGTCTTACAGCCCACAATCCTGTTCTGGCAAGACTTGAAGGACTTCTGTTGAAAACAGCACAGCTAACAGGATTGACTCTCCCACTCCAGAGAGAAGAAGGTAACACTTTCCATTTCTGAAAAGAGGAATCCTTCATCATCAGAGGGGAAGAAGAATATGGGCCATCCATCACACTGCAGTGGGCCCTGGGAGACCCGCTCTTCGTTGTTGAG
>NW_009932518.1:47615-52299 GCF_000696875.1 Nestor notabilis
ATCAAGCCAAAGATGCTGCCTCATTTCTCAGTAAACCATAATAGTAGCCAAGGAGAGGAGTGAGAATATGGGAGAGAAACAGTTCTGCTGACACCAAGGTCAATGCAGAAGGAACAGGAGGAGGTGCTCCAGGTGCCAGCGCAGAGATTCCCCTGCAGCCTGTGGTGCAGCCCATTGTGAAGCAGGCTGTGCCCTTGCAGCCCATGGAGGTCCACGGTGAAGCAGAAATCCTGCAGCTTGTGCAGGACCCCACGCTGGATCAAGGGGGTGCCTGAAGGGGGCTGTGACCCCGTGCGAAGCCCGCACTGGAGCAGGTTTGCTGCGGGAACTACAACCCTGTGAGGGACCCACAGTGGAGCAGCCTGTTCCTGAAGGAATGCACCACTTGGAGAGGAAATCAGGATTGAAGTTAAACCCAGGAAGAAGGGAGGGCTGGGGGTGAAGGTAGTTTTAAGATTTGGTTTTATTTCTCATTATTCTGTTGATTTTATTGGCAATAAATTGAACTAATATCCCCAAGTTGAGTCTGTTTTGCCCATGGTGGTAATTGCTGAGTGATCTCCCTGTCCTTATGTGAACCTACAAGCCTTCCCTTATATTTTCTCCCCCCTGTCCAGCTGAGGAGAGGAGGGATAGAGCATCTTTGGTGGCACCTGGTGTCCAGCCAGGGTCAACTCACCACACTCACCAAGATTACAGTTGGTGTCACCCACTTGCTCAGTTAATCCCTTCTAAAGTCCATTCCAGTGCTGGATATAAACTAGCCTGAATCCTTTGCTGAAGCCTCCTTACTCATCCAAAAGCACCTAGAGGGAGGGAGACTGTTGAGGATGATCCCTGAGCAGCTCGAATAAGAGATCTATTTCATTAAAGCCCTACCTGCTGTTTGTTACTGTAATAAGCCTTCTCAGTGGAAACCAAACTGAAAACATGCCAGTTCACTGGTGCCACTTGCTATTTCAGACGGTGTCACGAGCTGTACAGTCCGCTGGTATTTGTGCTTTGGTTTCACTGCATGACTCCAACCACTCAGGATCTTTATGAAAGTAATACATTCCAACCTAACCTACAACTAAATTAATGTCAGAAGTAGGACAGTGCCCTGAGTGATCAATAAGTGGGTTTTCCCCAATAGAAATATTAGAAGCAACTCACATCAATAAGCCTCAAATTTATGGGGCAATTCGGTTCTTCCATTTACAGCTTGAATAACTGGTCCTTGTATAGGATATTACATTACTAAATAACGTGCTAAAAGGAGCATCTCTGTTGCAGCCCCTGACGTGCAACAGCTACAGCTTTCAGGGAGCATCTGCAGATGTAGTAAGGGACATGAGATGTCCACTACAACTAAGTCCCTTTCAAAACAAGCACAAAATCTTTTCTACATACATTACGGGTGAGTAAATGTATTTTTACTCAGACCCACTTCAGGGTTTAAATGAGAGGTGCTGGTACTGGGACCTTTGGAAGACAAATTAATTACACTGATCTTGTGACCACCTTTATGCTTACCTTTAAAATTCTGTATCAGAAACTATCTTGGTCTTATCAATGAGTCATACAAAACAAAAAGGATAATGTCTATAAGGAAAGAACAACCCTTCACTAGAAGCACTAACAGGTCTCTCTCATTTCTAATTTTTATGCTTCCATGCAAATTAGAAGAGCTGAGTGCAAAGATCTAGTTAGCTAACAGGAAAAGAGTAAAGGAAAACCCATTTGTGTTTTTTTCCCATAATAGAATTTTAGGTCATACAACTACTGAAAATAGAGAAAATAAACTGAAAACACTATGGCAAACCATTAACTACCAAAAAAGACCCCTCTAAATCCTTCTTCTAAAGTCACTGCTCATCCTGGAGCCACTGAGCATGCTGCCTGGTTTTAGCAACTAAGTAACCACTGGCTGCGGTGAACAGCTGCACAGGTTGGTGTGCCCGCTGCTCAGTGGAGGCCCATTGAGACCTGCAGGCTGCTGGTCATGGTTGCGCTGGCTCCGATGCTCAAAGCGCAACAAGTAAACCCAACCATTATGAAGGAGGACAACCCCTCCTCAACCAGCCTGCAACTGCCATGGGATCCACCGTGAAAACAGCTGGGAGTCTTACAAAAAATGGTCTTTGATCCATAAGAGTTTTAACTTCCTGTGGTCAAACATCCACTTAGAATCACTGGCCAAGTATTCAGAGCTTTATTTTGATCAGATCGACCCATCCTGCTTCGTTCTCTGGTTCGCCATTTTCACCTATATACTCCCTGGAGAGCACGGAGCTTCATGGGAGTCTCTGTATTTTACTACCCTCTTCCCCAAATCCTTGCCTAAGCTAAGACTGCTCTTAAATTCTTTGAAAATTACTCTTCAAAATAAAAATTACAGTAGAGAAAAAAGGTGTTTGGCTCCAACACAACTACTTTCTGTTTAACAAACAAACTTGCAGAGCTTTCATTTCCCTTTTATAAAAGGGCAATGACTGCTGTGCTGCATTCAAGGTAGGGCCTTGCCTTCTGCACATTTTATTCCTCTCTCTCATTTACTATGCTCCTTTTATTTAGGCATTATGATAAAAAGCAGGCATTCCTCCAAACTCATAATCTGCAGTTTCTCCACCCGATCAATGCCGACGTGGTGGAGAACTTCCAAGTGTCTTCAGATTAATTTCTCGCATATCATCACGGACACTTGAGCAACAAATAGCCTGCTCTATTCCTGATAATAGAAGATTAGTAACACTAACAATGTACAGCACAGGCGAAGGGAAAATGGTATAAATCTTTCAAGTGATGTATTGCATCAAATCCTGAGGCAGGTTTCCTGGTGACAGGTGCAAGTTCTTGCAGCCTTTGTGTACTGCTGTAGGACACCCTCATTTTATGAAAAGCAAAGAAAGCAAAAATCAAATTCATTGTCATTTTCCTCTCATGTCCTCTTTAGAGTGGAACTGGAATTAAATTTGTCTGGTTTTCTTTCCAAAGTAGGCCTCCATGCAAGTACTGCCAGTAAATCTCCATGTGACACCAGCCCTCAATGTGATGATTATTGTGGAAGTGTCACAGTCTGCCAGGAATTTGGCCACACATGAAAATTACTCCTTTTTTACTTATTTGAGGATGAAACTGACAAAATGAATGCAAAAGGAATCCAGGCTTCTCCCTTTTCCTCCCAAAGGGAAATCCAGCTAGCAATGAGAGCACTTTGACCGGCCTGTGTGGTTTCTTTGCTTACCCCTTTCACAGTAACACATGCAAAAACAAGTGGCCATAACAGAAGTATTCATCTTAATCACACAAAGCTTTCCTTATGCTCACCATGAATGCGTCTGGAGTCTTCTATCTTTAGAATGCATTACCCTTATATTGTAGTGCTATTAAAAACTATTATTAAAGGCATGTTTTAAAATGATGATTATAACGGTAGAAGGACAGAGTAACATTCCCCGTGTCAAGCAAGTTATTCGTATCATGCCAAATGACAGAGGATAAAAATTCTTGTCGACCCACAAGACTCACATGGACTTGAGTTAGATTGCTTTCATTTCCTAATTTACTTAAATCAGACATGCGGCTTACTTACAGATAGAGGCAATGCTGAGGTTCTGCGACTCTGTCCCCTTTCACAGCCATAAGGTCTCCTCTTTCACCTTGCAAGTGGATGCCACTTAACATAAAGTATGTTCCAGCTCAGGGGTCAGGGATGGCTCAGATCCCCTGGCTAACACAGACCTCTGGTCTACAAAGGTGCTTACAGATGGGAAGCCCTCATGCTGCTATCGTTTTCAGGGTTTTGTTATATAGGAATACTGTCAGCTCTTTCTAACTAACTAGTTTGTGCACCTTCTGGATGTGCTCAACACCCTTTGTGGTTTCAGAAGTGCTGGGAATCCATCAGAACAAGGGCATGAACGTAAGCACTTCTTGAATATGGGGCAGTAGTATCTTTAGTAAGGCTTCTTCAGTTTTTCTAGTCACAGAAGAGGCAGCACTGGTCAACATACATGGTAAATTAGAGCACAGAGCAGGCTGGCAACGGACAGAAGGTAAGTATTTGTCATCACCACTACAATATGGAGAAAGTGTAAAGGGTAAGGATGGAGAAGGGAAGATGAGACCTCATCATAGCTTCCTCTTCACACAGCACAAGGTAGCTGCATTATAGATGGAAAAAGAAAGACTGAAATTGTTTATTCCACACATTCCAGCAACCCTCAGACCCACGGCTACAATCTCCCTAAGGCGCAAGTACATCATCATCTTCCTTGTTCTCCTTCATCTATGTGAATCTGAACAGAAAGACATTCCTGAAAAAAAGCCAAGAGACACTAATAAGCTCCTTGCTTTTATCTACTCCTTTCATTTCCTTCTTTATTTGAAATACCTTGTTTTGGTTTTCCTGAATGAATTCAACCTGTCCTTACCTTCTAGGCCTGTTCCTTTTGTCCTTTTTTTTTTGTACCTTTTCCTCCAAAGGAAGCAGACTTACAGCAAGGACCTAGAATGAGATGAGATCACACACACGTGCCTGTTGACAGCAAAGTAGCCTCATTCTGATGGGCAGTACTTTCTGATGCTGCTCCAGGAAGGGAACCATCAGCTGTAGCTGGGCCCTTGGCACAGTGACAGTATCAGATGTAGCCAACCACTTTCTATGGCCTTACAGCAAACACCCTCTGCTATTGACCACTAA
>NW_009932518.1:52330-134995 GCF_000696875.1 Nestor notabilis
GCCCATTTCCTTCACAGTTTCTTTTACTTCTTCCTGAGTCCCTTCCAGTCTCCTCATCTCTTTACCCTCACAGCAGGATACCCTCCCTCCCTCATCTTCTTCCCAAAAACCTTATAAAAGAAAAAAATAACAGAAAAAGAAGGTAGTTTTCATCTGCTTTCTAAAAGCCATCACTTTATTTGTTTTGCCTGCATGCTTTCCTTCCACCCCCTCCCAATCTGCTTTGATTATATAAATACATCATTTTTAAGCAAAGACTACTTATGACTTCCTACTACTACAGGGAATAATTCAATAGGGTCATCATTTCTGATATAGTCTGTAGGTGCTGCAGTAATGTGATACTATGTCCACTGCAACCCTAAGTAGAAGACCAAAAGACATGGCTACAGTGACTAAGTGGAGAAAGGATCGAGAAAAGGAATAACATCTAGTTCAACTCCTACATCTTCATAAATCCTTTCAAAGTAAGGATTTGGACCACAGAAAAACCCTGACACTAGTCGGCTGTCAACTGAAAACAACTATGCTTATAGTAATAATGTGACTCTACCATAAAGTTATCCCATTGGCATCTAAGGCGCTCTGAGGAATCCTAAAGTGACATACTGGGGGATAAAACCTACAAGGAGAGAAGGTGTGCAGCATTTTTGGCCTCACTGAGCTGATCCAGCCTTGGTGGTAAGATAGCATGTATTCCCAACTTGTATCACAAACCACATAAACCACATTTATAAATGTTACGGGTGCCACCACAGGAGCCATACGTGGAATGGCTATAAGAAGAACTATTAGTAGAAGAATAGATGTTTTATTATCAAAGAGCCCTGCAGGTACTCACGTTTTAGCAACAGGCACAGTGTGGGGAGCCTGAATACCCAGGGCCATCAGAGCAGTTGTGTGCAGCACTAGCACTAAGTAGATTTGGCATAAGAAGTCAAAACAATGTGCATGGCTAGCAGGTAACGCGCCTGTCAAGAGGCAGCCGGGTGAAGCGGCAGTGTAAGGAAGTTTGTAAGCCATGCAGCAGCGGTGACAGTGACCAGCAGCAGAATGGAGCAGAGGAGGAGGGGAACTAACTGCTTGCATCTGGTCTGTGCCAGCGGCAGCGGGGATGGAGTGCTGCAGGAGTGCAGAGATCTCATTTTGGGACATAACAGCAGCAGCGCCAGCCTGGGGAAGGATACTGCCCACACAGAATGACCTCCCGACCAAGGCTGACAATTCAGGGACTCTCCTTTTGTTCCCATTTACTTGCAAATAACAGTTTCCTTGTATGCCTACCAAACAATATTTACGCAGGACTGGATATATAGCTCTCATTAGAGCAAATGCTACTACCTAAATTGGGCTATTTGTGACTCTGCACCTCGAGTTTCACTCATCCCTGGTCTGAAGTGCACTAAAAGCACATTATTACTGCTTAAGATGCAAACTACTACGCTGAAAAATACCAGTTTTTACCTCCAGTGAAAGAAGTTAAAAATTAATATTTAGTTGAAACTAAAGTGAACAGTAAACAGAAACTCCTTGTGACCATGTGCAAGCTATTCCCATTCTATAATGAGGTTACATTTACTACTTAGATTAATTACTCTTTTTCTTCTATCTTAATTTATTTCATGCTTTAGGAAAACCAACATGTCCACTAACCACTCTGTATGTGATAAAGAAACATAATAAAAGCAATTTCTCTCCTAACCTCCCCCCCCAAAAAAAACATTCTCAGTAACACATTTTTGAATCCAGCATACCTTCTCCTAATGAGGTTTCAGCATGCCATAAATAACACTAATGAGACTTTGTCTTGCCCATGTAATATATTTCCTTAATATAGCTTTAGATTTTCTTATGTTGCATGGAAAACTAACAGTCACAGAAAGAAATGTCCTCCAATAGCACATTAAAATCCAAAGTACAATTAAATATAAATAAATTCAGTAATTTAATTGCACTATTGTAATTTTTAAAAATTCAGAAGAAAAGTAATGGTGCCATTTTTTCTATTGGTAAGTAATAAAAGTGCTGAGGAAATCAGATAATATTTAAATAAACATTATTGTGACTATACATGATACAAAGATACCTTTTATTGCCAGGTAAATTCTGTGTTTGCTAATGAAAAGAGAGTTCAAAGCATGTACCTTTGCAAGATGAGGGGCCAGACTTGCAAGTGTTATGCAAGCAGTCCCAGGGAAGGGACGCAAGATCTGACTCTCTGGTTTTATGGAGCTAATGGCCTAAGTGCATATTTCCAGCCTTGGAATGTAGATACTTTAAATATCATCTGCAAAATGCAGCATTTAAGCAGAGGTTTGCAGTGAAACAATCTCTTAGGTTGACAAGCAGTATGCATTTATGCAGTCTGCAGCTCCCATCATTCTGCAAGCAGACCAACATAGATGTCTGGGTGGAATTTTTTCCTCTAAAAATACCAGCTCATGGTTTTTTCCCCTTTAAAAAAAAAAATATGACAAAATGTATTTTTGCAGGAAAATTAAATGATTATTTGGGGCAGTGTGAATTTGAAGCCAACTCTATTTTTAAAGATCAATTGAAATGTTACGGCTGACACCTCTGTCACCCTTTTTTCTGCAGAAAGCAATGTAAGCCTTGTGCAAAATTTCAGTGGGAGCACATGGAGAGTTTTACTATTGATTTTCATGAAGATGGGTTAACTAGTAGTTCTGGTTTAGAATTCCACCTGTACTGGTAAAATTCAGTAAACACCTTGGACTAGGCTGGGCAATGATGCAGAAACAACAGGGGGAGATGAAAAAGCAGTGAACGCCATGCCAGAAATTGAGTGACAATGAAGATGTTGGCACTGATGGTGATAAGGGCAGAAGAAGTTACGGATATAAGAATGGAAATAATCAAACCGAAGTGGAAGCAAAACTCCATTTCCGTAATTCCTTTAAGTCAGGAGAACAAGATGATCACAGCTTCCGACTTCTGAAAGAACTGGCACACCAAATTATAGGTTGGGCATCTGAACAAATGATTAAGCCAGGGTGGAACTATATGGCTGAAGATTAGCAGATAAAATGACTTACACACTTCAGAAAGGGAAAAGTGATTCATGCAAATATGAGGCTATTCATCTGATCTTACTAGCATGTAAGGCTTTAGAACAACTCTTCCATGACAGAATACCTAAAAGAAGTGTAGACAAATGGCAGGAAAATCAACATGGATTTATCAAGAACAGACTAAACCAAACTAATAGCTTCCTGTGGTATGATTAATTTTCAAGACAACATAGCGACCTCATCTCTCTGGACTCTGGCAAAGTATTTATTATCTACATGGGAAACCCTTAGTTAAAACAGAGAAGATGGGCTTAAGAGAATAGCTGTAAGGGAACCAAGAAACCAATCAAAGGGAAAGGCAAGATGGCTCATACACGGCTTTGGTGGGACCCCTGGAAGCCAAAGCACAGCTCTGATTGCTAGCTCCTGGGATGGATGCAGACCTCAGTGGGCACAGGAGAGAATGGCTGAGATACAGTTGATATACAGGAAATAGCTATAGTAGAAAGTAGTCAAGTATTATTTAACCTGGAAACAAGGCGGCTTGTAAACTTCAAAATACAGCGCTCCAGAATAGACTTCCAACGAAAATAACACGGGTGAAAAATGCAACTAGTTTTAACACGGATTTTTACCAGCACTATGAAAGAAATTACACAAAGACAGTTCTAGAAATAGCAGTGGACTGGATTAAATGTTTGGCTCTATGTTCCTATGTTCATGTATCCTCCCTTGTACAAATTGTACATTTTTCTCAAAGGGAATTTTCCTAAGCTAGACTGAGATACACTTAATGTGTGCTGATTCTTCTTTCTACCCCAGAGTTTTTCTGCTTTTTCTTTCCTGCTAAATCTGCTGATCTAATAAAAGAATATTAACCCTCCACACAAATGTGTGAAATATTTACTGAAGGTTAAAAATAAAAATAAAAAAAAGGAAAAGAAAACCAAAAAGGACTTTGCAGCAAACCTGTGTGGCCTGTTTTCATGGGTATGCACAGGAAAAACTCCACAAAGCCTTGTTTTTTGCACACCTCCTCAAAATTCATGAAGTTTTATGAAACCACAGCAAAATGTGGAGACCTCAAACCCTGAGGGGCTTGTGTTATTTTTCTTTCTAAACTTCTTCAGTGACTAAACTCAGATTACATAGTTATGAATCAACAGCCTTGCGAGGTAAGTGCGCAAGTCCCCTGTGTTATTTCTGAAGAAGGAAAATGACTCCTGACAAAACCAGATCCTCATGAATGCTTGCTCAACATCACACTTGAATTCTACAGGTGTAGGCATGAGGCAGACTATTTAAAAAAATCACAGAAAATTGCAAAACATGGGTCAAAATAAAGCCATGTTTTTCTTAATTTAACCTTCTTTTTTCCCCTTAAAGAAATAGACCTTCAGCAGAAAAACACAAGCAGTATTAACCACATTTCTCCAGGACTCCATAGCGTGGGGCCTGCAGGTGCTTCCAGCATAGTAACAGGGACTCTTGTGATCTTAAAGTCATAGTAAAATGCTAAATTTAACATGTAAGACCAAACAGCAACCTATGAAATCAAGTATGAAGGAGAAGCAAGCTCTAAAGGCAGCTAACAGAAATGACAAGGGGAGCAAGGATGATCAATATTAGGATTTTGATTCTAGCTCTAGATAGATAGAGAAATCATTCCCCAATGTCCCTTTCTGGCAGGCAATATTAGGCGAAGTGATGTCAAATATTGTCATTTCATATCCAGACAACTGGCATTACTATCTCATTCTCAAAGTATCATCTTGGAGAAGCATGCCTAGACATACATCGGGCCACAAACCTGACAGGCATATCTCTGAACTTCCCTGCTTAGCGATGCAGCTGCACTTTGTCAAACTCTTTTGACTCACTTCCTGTTGGAATCTGACTTATATTTCACTGAGGTTATTTATGATGCATCTCCTTTTTTTCCCCCATAAGTTATTGTCTTTGAGCTATTTTTTATTCTTGCATCACTGCTGTCTTTCAAAGACCCACTAACTGCTGAAAAGAGATTAATGAGTCCTACGTTCTCTTTGTGGAACTGGGTTGTTACTGCTTAGCTATGGCCAGACACAAGACAGCCCAACCTGTAAGAAATTAGCCTTCACATGGCATACGTGCATGTAACCAGAAATTAATGGTAGAAATCAGAGAGTCTGGTTTTCCTTTTACATATACAGCTTTTCTTATGCAAGGGCTACACTAGTATAAAATGCCCGTAAGGGACCCTGTTAGCCTGGGGCTCTACAAAGCTGAAAATCTTACACCAATATGCAAGGTTCAGAGAGCAAAGGGACACTGTGTATCACACAGAAAACAGGGTAAGTGCTGACCTTCATTGGGTTAATGCTTACAGCAGTCAAAACACTCAGAAGTTAAAGGTCCTCTTTACGCTTTTAAGACTATACTATCCTTCAACTGTGCTCACGCCTTTGCCTTGGTAACTTTAAACCAAGCCAACTTTAATGCCATGCTGCTCCAGCAGTCCCGGCTGAACACCCAGACCAGGCCAACACACACAACTGGGATCTGGCACCCACAGCACTGTGGGGTTTGCACCTTGTCCAGGCCATTCTGGTAAACCTGCACCTCTCAGGTGAAGTGACTTGGAGTTTGACCTGTCTTGCACGTCATTCCAAGGCATACCACTTCCATAAAAACTGACAAAATCTCTTTTTCAATTCAGAGGTTGATATTGCTTCAGCAATCATTAACAAATAAGAGGTGGGTAATTGTCAGAACTCCGTCCCCACAAACACACACACTTTCACGTGGCAGATTAAATGGAAGTCATACCAACGTAGTATGTTTTCACCCAGTCCTGCTTCCTAATACGCTAAGAATACTGGCTCCTACCCTAGAAAATAGCCACTTGAGATAAAAATATCCTAGATGAACAAGAAAGTCAACCCTATCCTGCACTTGTTAGAAGATTTATCTCATGTAGCAGCAACGATGACCTACCAGGAGTGTAACCCTCTACAGCCAAAGCATGCTTTTATCAGGTACTCATTTATGAGGGATTTCATTGCAAGCTGCTTTACCTTAAATAGTTGCACACAGTACATAATTTAATAGGGCTGTAACTTTGTCATAAAATCATTCACATTGTTTTTAGTTTAATAACAGGATCATTAGATAACACTTTCTTCAGGAGATATTACGGCAGATTTATTTCTGTAGCCATATTTGCGAACATGTCCTCCCTATGCCTTTGGCCACCAGAGGTTCCCTTTCCTGGAGGAAAAACCCTGTAACACCATGTTTTCAGAAACTGAGAAGCTCACCACTGAAATATCTCCTCATATTTTCATAACAAATAAGACATTATCTGTGACACTGAACTTAATGTATAGATGAATGTGGTAACCTACTAAGTTGCTTGTGCCAGACTCTGGGTAAATTTAGGAGGAGTCCTGTGGATTCACTGAAGAAAGCACAGACAGTGCTGCGCTTCAAGAATTTTAACAACGGGTTCATTCTTCTTTTGCACTCAGCCGCCTGCTATTTCAGACAAACACGCGGGTCTAAAATTACTCACATCCTCAAAACAAAATGCTTTGGGAAGTTGCAGGAGAAACAACCATACTGAGAAAACTAAGTGCGGCAAAGAGAAGAGCAACTCCAGAGCTCAGACCTGAGCTTTAGCTCCATCACCAGTCACCAAAGAATGCAAATGCCACCTGAGCAAGCAAAACCCTTGAATCCATACAAACGTAGGGGTAATCTTACATGAATGTCCTTGTGATACTCCTTACATTTTCTGCTTCCATTTTTCTTGGAAATACGACAAAAAAGTCTCTTTCAAGGTGTCCGATAATCCAATGCAACAACAGAAATCCTGACAAACAAAGATACAGGGAGGGAAAAGGGAACTAAAATGGGAAAAAAACTTTAGAACTTTGCAAAAAAAGCCTAGAAAGGTCCTACCATCAAGTACTTATATGAATACTTTTTATTTTTTTTCCCTCATACAATTTCTTCCTCTCCACCAGTGGTTCCAGATAAGGCATTATAAAGTGAAGGTACCAATATGATCTTTAATTGTTCCTTGAGACTCTCCCAGCATTACCATTTTAGAGAAGATGAAAAATTTAAGTGTCCATCTCTCATTGCAGCTGTTTCATGTGAGTATAACACATTTATAACCCACCAAACTGAGAGCAGGATTTTCAAGAATCAGCCCAGTTTTTCAGACGCATCTGGTACCCACATCTTTAAGAAAATTTACATCAGTGCCTCTCTAGTATTTCTGTTACGTGTCCTTGTGACACATCGCAAACATGCCCTTATCTGAATGTGAAATGCCTGTTATCCTGTAGACAACATGTTTTTTATCATGTTGGATCAGAGCCTGCTCTGTGAAGTAGAACCCCCATTTTGTAAGAGTGCATTTCTGCTTGCTACAGATAACAGAGAAATCACGAATTCTGTTTGTTGCTGTGCTCCAGCAAGTAGCTCCATTGCCTCTTAATGGTTCTCCACACAGAAACCAGCAGGCAGGGCTAATGCTTGGGATTTTTCTTAACAAAGGCAAAATAAGATGGAGAAATTGTAGAAGAGAATCAGGCTGAGGCAACAAAAAAGGCTTCTAGCCAGAGGACATGAATTCTGCACTCTCAAAGGAAGGAAGTCATGGGTCCGAGATCAGGACTGACTAGTGTCTTTCTAGGATCGTGTAACAGCTGAACATGCTGGGTAAGAAATCACTTGGCTAAACCTATTTTCCTTTCTTTATTGCCCACGTGGTCCATGAAGAGGACCATCAGCCCGTGGCTGAAGCAGGCACAGCTAGGAAGAGCTAGGAAGATGGGGTGCTGGGCAAGGCAATTAATAGAGCTCTTTTGCATAAAAAGGGACCAGCAACCTTAGCCTAGGATACATTCAAGAGACCTTGTGCTAGGCACCACAGTAACAAAGAAGTGCCGTGAATGGCAGAATTATTTAAACTTTCTTCTTGCAATTACTTTATGCAAATTCTTTACGTTCCCACTCTGAAAGTAAGCAATCCATCTTCTGGCTTTACCGAATCATTAAATTTTCCTTTGTACTTGTTGACACCAGACCTCTTTGGTCTTTCATGACAACAGTTATTATCTTAACGGGGAAGAACTTCCAGATCTCCAAATTCTCGTCTGTTCAGTGCCAGCCAATCAACTACACATCCAGAGGGCTCTAAAACGAACATTTTACAAATTCTAGTTATGAGTACTTGCATTTATGTTCAGTATACTCAGAAATAATTAATCCTTTCAACAACACTTTGATTTAAGCATGTTGCATTATTCACCCTATTTTGCAGACACGAAAATGCCATAGTCTCCGAGGATGCCACAGGCGAGGCTGGGGATGAAGCTCGAGTAGCTACTCCACACCCACCCACCACCTTACTTTTAAACACCAGAAAAATCCAACTGCCCACTCACTTGAATCTTAAGTTCTGCACCCATCCTGCAAGCAACCATACATTATGCAAAGCAGGCAACAACTGAGCTCTGGACTTTTAATTTTCCTCCATCTGGGGACCAGTCCTGCTTTCCTGCAATCTCAATGCAAATCAGAAGTGTATCCATTGGAGTCATTAGCATTGCACCAGACAAACCACCACCAGCAATATCAAAACCACGATGTTTTATTCTAATAATGAGGAGACACAAGGATTTTAGAATGGGGATGTTGTTGTATGTGGACAATCAGAGGAAGACTTCCAAGGATTTTTTGTGGAGCAATCTGATCATCATCTACCAGTGCCAGAGTCAGCCTTTTCTTTAAATAAATAAATAAATAAATATATCTAATGGTGCAGAAATATAACTAATTCAAATTAAGTATCGATTTCTAAATAATGCAGATTATGTTAGACACTTACAAACTGTAAATCACTGTTATTTAGTAACAATCAGCACCATACCTTACACAGCAATAGACAGAAACATTGTTAGATTGGCGACGAAGAAATGTGCCTCCAGGAGTGGGGTATGGCACTCCCACTAAACCCTAGCTCATGCCCTTCACTTGAAGTAAAAGGATAGGAGAAAAAAGTGAGGTCTAAGCCAAAACAGGCTGCTTCTTAGACTCTTCTCTAAGCAAAACTAGAACTATATCAACAACCAACTACAAAAAACAGACAAACTCCGAAGAGGTCAGGCAAAGTACCACGGATTTATATCAGCTTAACTGAGACCAGAATTGTGCATCATCCCTATGATGCACTCTTACAGGAGTCCCAAGGGAGAGGTAGGTTAAAATGTCCGATCAGGAAGTGGTGGTATAGAGGTGTAAATTGGCAAACTCTATAGGGCTACACCAAAACATGCAACCAAGAATCATGAAACAGAGGATCTCAGTATGTTAACAGCAGTTAGATAATGCAGTGCTAGGTACTATACTTTCTACAGAAGAAATACTCAGTATTTATAGTGACTGTGGGAAACTCATACAAACCAATGTTTTCAGGAGTACCCTGAACATTTATTTCCAGTTTCCAAAACACATCCAATTCTCAGCACACATTTTGTCTACCTCTGGGCTAAAATAAGAAGAAAAGCTTTTGCAATCACTTGCATGACTTAGCTTCTTCTGCCCCAGTCTTCCTATCCTGGTGCAAAAGCAGGATACCACTATATGGCCTTTGAGATATTTAATTCATTCCTGCCTGAAAAGGACCTTAGATGGAGGACATTGGAGAACTACACAGAAGCTTCACAAAGCACGGGTTAGGTGAAGAAACTGAGCTGCTTATGCGTTCGTTTCACTGCCTGAAAAGTAATGTTAAGGGACAACGGCCATGTCAAACACACATCAAGAGTGGTTATGCAAGATCAGGAGGCAAAACTGAGCACTCACTGTGGGGATTAACGTTATGTCCCAATCTCAGCTCGATGATAGTATCTGCAATCCCAGACCATTTTACAGATTATTCCTGCTTCGTAACTATTGTGGTACATAGACATACATACATATGCGTGCACATGAATTACATATATGGTCTTGTGCTGAGCTTATATAAGTAAAAAATGAGTGGAGCACAATTTGCAGAGGACAACTCACCCCTTCCCTGCTGCCTCTCGGGCAGAGTCTCACAGAGCAGGTAAGCACTAGGGAAAACAGCACAAAATATGTTCTGCCTCCGAGCATTTGGCTACTCTCATCTCTTTCTGGAATTAGAGTTATGACCATCTCAAATATCCAGATGAGAGGCCAAGGAAAATGTTTTAAAGTAACATAAAGAGTTATCACTACTTACACATTCCAGACTTCTGTTCAGCTGCAAATACATTAATGCAAGCAAGAAAGAAGAGTGTGATGTGGGAAAGGAGACTGTCTACAATTTATCACTGCTGTGCAGACATGCCCTGAGAAGAGAGCTGCACTAAAACCCCAAATATAGGAACATCTATATTAGCAGCAGTTATTTCTGATTTGGTCTGAGGGACTTTCCAAACTCAAGGGGCTCACAATGAAGGACTGGCCAGCCATGAAGAGCCCGCAGTAAAGCTGAAAGGACATGTAAATTGCTCTGATATCCCAACAGATTTTTGCTGTTTCAGGGATGCTATTATAATCCCAAGAAACAAGGAGGAGCCCCATTTTCTGCTTTGCTTGCTAATGTACCATGTTCCTTCTTCGGTTTTATCAGGGGCTTTTCATCTGCCGAATACGGACATCTCCTCTATTCTGAAATTACAGCTGAGAATTCAAATTAAGAATGGTTTCACAAATGGCACAATTGCCTAAAAAAAGCTGAGTTTGAACTGGATCAAATCCTCTGCTGGGGAAAATCAGTGCATCAATGTAAGATCCAAGTGTGGGATGGGTTAAAATTCATATAAAAATAGAGTATATTCTGTATTTTATTATAGTATTAATAAAGGCATACAAAATTTATTGTTTTCTAAAAGGTCAAAAGATACCACTCTGCTTCTTAGAATATGTCTTGCACAATATTAAAAAATTATGCATAATTTGGGGAAATAATTCAACCATAATTTTGCAGTGGTATCTTCTTTGATGCCTAAAAAGAGTACCTTTGAGTTGGTTGTAAACTAAACATTTAACAGTAAAAAGGAAAAAGCCTGTCAATACTTTTTGAACCAGCTACATGAGCAGAAGTTGCAGAAATCTGCCCTCTGAAATTACTGTTTACTCCCGCTATTAAGAGTTTCACAGCTCTTCAAGGTTTGCCTGTGCACAAGTAATTAATTTAAGGCAGGTTTTCTGAATCATGTTCTTCTGTCTTGCAACATTCTAACCTTAAGTCCTTTGTCTTAACTATCTGTATTATGAAATAGTTTTATACATACATATAAAATAAGGCAGGCAAAAACACTTGCAGAGTTTTTCTAACCAAGTCATTCACTGTGTATTCAACTCCTACCTGCTTTACAGGACTTTTCTCCAGCTCTAAAATGAACGTGTTGTCTCCTACCTACTTTCAGAACCTTTTTCCAACTATGGAGTATCTCTTCCCAGCTGATCACAGGAGCAGTTCTAGCCTAACCACTCCAAGGGCCAACATTCAGCCTTAGAAGTGGAAAAAAGGCAGACATACACCTACCAGAAGTGAAAAACATTTCCAAAAGCAAGCTCTAATCTCACTATCTCCAGTTGTTCCCAGTCTGTGCTTTAATTTACTGCTGGGTTAGCAGGGTGTTCCACAATGCCTCTCGTAATTACTTTCTGGAGGCTCTAATTCAACTGCAATTACCCACTGCGGAAGTTAGAGAATTGGATCACAGCTCTGCTAAGATCCGACTAAAGCACCCAAGTGAAAAGCTGGCCAGCCCCCAAAGCTGCTTCCCTGGCTAAGGTGAATTGGGACCTTGCTGATCCACGCGGTGAGACTACCTCCCAATGGACTCTTCTGCCTGCCCATCCCGATACCTTGCCTCCCAGCCTATGGGATCATTTTTGCAATGAAGGAAAAATTTATGTTTAGTTTTCCATGTGGACTAAAGAGTTACACTAACAAAGCAACCCGGCGGACGTCCCTTTCACACCCACAGCTGACCAGCTGGGTTCATGGCTCACAGCTGGCCAAATGATCTAGATAATTAAAGAAGGAAAAAAACCTCTCTTTGTTGTTCAGGGATTTCAGTCTGTTTCATCAAGAACATTATGCCCTTGATCTATCTCTGCTCTTTTTTGGCTTTTCTTTTTTTAACTGACAGATTTAAAGGCCACTATGACTCTATGGAAACTGCCGATCAGTCATCATGGACCATACCTACATAAAGGAAATGTCAGGACAGGAGACTCTAACGAATGCTCAGTAGAGTTCCCTTCACTCACAAAAGGCCATATACTGTATAGGGCATATGTTTATGGGCAGCTTCAAAATGCTCACTATGGGACAGAGGAGTAGCAAAGCAAGGGCATTTTGGATTCAAATAGCCCATCATTTTGCCCCAATCCCTCTGGTTAACCTTAAGCATGTGGATCATTGTATCCATGCTACACACTCTAAAGGGTTTCACATGCCATGTAGCAGGGAGGCCTGGCCAAGCAATCAGACCCACCACGGTCTCCAAGGATCCTCACTGACTTCAACAGTCCATCTGTGTCAACACCGGTGTCTGCTGAATCGGTTACTTGTCAAGGAGGGACTGAAAAAGGCAGCAGTATGAATTAATTTATTTCTGCAATATGCTTTGACTGTCACTTTGCCTAATATCCAGCACCCCACGCAACTTGCGAGACAGGCCCAGACTCTGCATTTCAGGAGGACACAAGCTTATGGCACAAAGATGTATTTACTTGATGCACATTTTGACTGCAGAACCAATGTTCAACAACATACGCTCCTGGTGGCAAACAAGAAAAAGTCCATTTGTATGCTTCTTCTACTATGTGGGGGGGTGGGGGGGGGGGGGAAAGAATTATGAATTTCAGCATGAAAAGTGGCTTGTAGTGTTATGACTTTGCCAGGACAACATACCCTGTAGCATATCTCCGTAGTTAAGCAGTGTAGGATTGTCAAGTAATAGAGCGCAGCTAACAACGCTGTCACACAGACGCTGTTTAGTCAGCAACTGCACCTATATGACACTCCACACTTGGTGAATGCTCAGGTTCCCAAATGGAATGTGATACCTTGCTAATGCAAAAGACAGCCTAAACCACATTACCCCCCCACACACATCCTACTGACCTTAAATTCAGTGCCTTTCACAATTAACCTTCTTGCAATTGAAAGATTTACCATAATCCCACTTAGCTATTTTCAAAGTGTACAAACTCTGTACGTCGGCACTGTTACTGCAGCTGACTGCACAATTTCTTACAGTTTTCAGAAGGCAAACAATATGGTTTCAAACGCACTCGGCTTCTATCCCCGCCACTTGACCTCCCTAATTTAGAGCGCGAGCCCCCAGTGTGGCAGTGATGCTGTCTTTGTTGAGCTGTTGCTCTGTGATAGCTAATACATGCATACATTACTGCTGACATTTAAAAACATTCCTAACAGTTTGTGTGAGTACATGGTAAACAGATGCTATGGGATTTTTTACCCATTATCAGTCATCTCTGAAGACTGCAGTAAAGTGACAGGTTGTTTGAGACTCTTCAGTCTAACAGTGAGAGATTTATTTTTAATAGAATATTGATATTATGGCACAAAATGCCATTTGGTATTTACTTTTTTTTTTCCCCTCATAGAGCTGCAGTTTAGGGGTTTTTTTTAAGCTTTTGCAACCCTCTGTTATATCTACTACTCTATTTTTTATGAAAAAAAAGTTAGAGACTTTTATGAACTCTCTGATTAAAGTACCTCCATCTGAATGCAGATTAAAAGTTCCAACACCTGAGAGCATTAAACCAATGAATATTTATATAGAAAAACAGCAGATGAATGCACTTTAAATCTTCAATGCAAGTCTAGTCATGGGGTTTATCTTATTTTAGGACTTACTTTTTATTAAAATGAGCTCTTGCATATTTACACTACAGAAATAAATGCTATTTGCAAGCACAATACAGTAAGAATCTTACAAATGGATGGCCTTGGTGAAAAGTAAATTTACTCCTCAAACTGATTTACTTCTTTATCAAGTACATTTAAGAGGATTTTCATTGTATGCTGCTGGCATAGTTTTGTGCAGAGCACGTGCGTTCATTTTAACTGGTTCTGATTCTGTGTAAATCAAGCAGTGCCCATGGTGTTACACTAACCACACCGGTGTAAGTCACAGGAAAATCAAAAGTGCTCTTTTGGCTGCCCAGGTCAGACACAGTACCCTACACAGTATCCCTGGACTTCAGCATTTGTGTTATACTGCAGGCACTCACCACACTTGGTTGCAACAACCACAACCAACTCACACTGTACCTTGAAGTTACCACCTGTCCTACCAGAAGACAACAGAAGTGAGCAAAAACCAGGCCCTGAACCAATTCATCCCACGAATGGTACATGACTGCCAGGTCATCCCAAACCCTGTGACCTTCCTCAGCAGCGATTCCAAACCTACCTCACTCGACACGTGTAGGAAAAGTCAACATCATCATTGACCTGAGTCCCATGGCAAACCGACAGCACCTACAGAAAGGGTGTAGTAGTGTAAATGAAGATGAACAATGACTATTGTTCTGCACAGGGAGGATCTCTGGGTCTCTCCGCACCCCAGTGGCAAAAGTTCCACTCCCTCACTCAAAGATTTGCTCCTCATTTCAGTGGGAAGAAATACATCGTTTCAGGGAGCTGCAGCACCACTGGGAAGGAAATCTTGATGCAGCCCAAGTATTTTTAGCCAGTAAACCTCTCTTCTCTCCAGACCTTGTGTTTTGTAAAAAGATTTGTTGCACTGTCTCCAAACCTATGCTGTTCTATTTTGGTTTTAAATGTAACCTTAGAAATAAATGTTTACAAATCAGCTCATTGTGTCTTTGTTTTGAAGCTTAAAGCCTCACTTTGATTGCTGCCTTTTTGACATTTTGCATAGGAAATATGTTTGCATGTTCACAGCGCTATTGAAACAGCAATTAGATCACCATATTCCAGCTGTTACAAGGTTTTGTAATGCATTTTCCAATAAACATTCTCAAGAAAACAGAACTATTTTAGTATGTCAAGCAGATACATTCAGATATTTTTGTTCAGCCTTTTTTTTTTCAGTCTTATGTTTTTCTGCCTGTTACCATGCTTTTTTATGTTCCTCTATATCACTTCTTTTAATGCCACCTAAATAAACAGAGTCAGGCTTTCAAAATCAGTGGTTTGAGAAGTCCTGATTTAGGGGACCCGGGGAGCCAGTTTTCAGAACACTGAATTTTTTGTCTTAGGCTACCCAGCATCACAACTAGGACAGCTTTTAAAACACTTGCTATTATCCATCTGATCTTCCTTAAACAAGAACATTTACACCATTTCCAGAACTATCTACCTACCGAGCTTCTCTCCTCCCTCCCTCCCTTCCTTGACAATTTTGTCACTTCAAACAAGAAAAAAAACACATTTTTCTTTCCCTGCCTGATAACATTAACTGTCCAGCTCCCTGACACTGAAATGAATTCCAGCCATGCAATGGAACTAGTACACTACATGCAAAGGCAAACATAGCACCTGGGCACGAGGGGGAAAGGCAGCAGAACCTGAACCTCAGCAGCCAAATAGATCAGAGAGCCCCAGTTGTGAAAATCTTGGCTGTATTCTCTGAAATAACTCAGTTTACACCAGTCAATGACCATGCTCATGATATACACCGGGCAGCAGAAGTTGCATTGGCTCAAGAGGAAGATCTGCAACCCTTTATGTTTAGTATCAGATAACAATGATTTTTTTTTCCTTCTTAAAACCCAGAATTTTTTTTTAATTAATTTTATTTTTGCTGCTTCCTGACCTTATGTGTCACATTTTTCACTTTCTCACTTTCTTACACAAGAATTATTATTAAGATTTTCCTACTTGTTGCCTCATAGAATAAAAGTCCCCCATTGTAAGACTGCAAAACTTCTAGTTCTGTCTAAAGCCAACACATTGCAACCGAGCTGGCTGATTTACCTTCAGTGTTTTGATTGATCACTTTGAATTTGGTCTATGCTAAGGAGATCAATACTTATTTTTGGGTGTTGTATATCATTATCAGAGTGTAACTGGATTCCTTTTTCTGGTTGGTAAAAATTCAGAGAACTCTTGAGAGAAAGAAAGAGATCTTCCTAAGGATCAGGGAACTAAGGTGCTAAGCAGTCTTCCTCAGTTGATCACACTATTTTGGAGCTGGTTGTGAACTATCTGTTTGATGGCAGTTGTAGACAACTATGCCCCAATGAGTTTGCAATTTCTTCTAATAATTTTATTAACAAAAATAACAGCAGGACAATGAAAACTTGAAAACTCCTTGGGAGGCTTCCCCTTCCCTCCAGGTAACTCCCACATTTGCACAGGTTCTCACTGTGATTCTACCAGACAGGAAGCTGGCACATACAATCCAAAGAAGAGCAAAAAGGCCAGAGTTAATGCCTGCCCACTGCTTTGAAGGGCTTGCCATTGCTCCATCCCGTTCAAATTCTCTCAATTACAAGTGCAAACAGATGAGAGCTGCAGCAGAAGAGGTTATTTTCAGTTTCTTTCTCATCTTCTAGAACAATGAGCCATTATAAATTCTGCAGCTGCCTGTCTATCACTGACGGGACATCACCAAGTTGGGGCCATTTCAACCTCCCTCAGGTTTCAAAATAATTATGCATGATTTTGTCACATCAAGATGAGTTTATTTGCAATTCCCAGGCGTTGTGCATGTCCAACAAAACCTTGCATAGCACTGCAGCACTGGTAACCTGAAAACCCTCCCTGTGAAAAGGGTTTGCTCTTCACATATTTCACCCAGTCTCAAACTACTACCTTGGTTGCCAGTTAAACAAAAGTATTGATTTTAAAATTGCTCTTTTAACCTACAAGGTACTACATGGCCTCTGTCCAGGATCTCTTAACTTTTTTATGTTCTTGGATGTACACTTGAATCTGCTATGGGAAACCTGTCTCTTGTCCTGAGTTTCACTGGCAAGTGTTGGGGAGTAACAGTTTTTCCTCAGAGAATTCTGTCCTCCTGGAAAAGCAGAAGGTAACAGTAAAAAAAGTTCAAGCAGGCCAACAGTACATTTTTTACAGGAGATTACAAAGCTCTCTTTTTTACTGCTCTGCCTTACTGTCTAATGAACTCTGTGACAATTTCTATATTCCAATATTGGTTTATTACCAATTAGTTACGTTATATAAAATACCCAAAGACACACTGTACGAATGATAATATAACCTAGCAAATGCACGGCAGTGGGGAGACTTTAACTATAGCATCCTAATTCTCTGCAAGATGAAAGGAATCAAAATGTTTTCCACAGGTGGTGGATACTCCAAGTCATTTTGTCAACACCCTGATTATCAGAGAAAAAGTGGGAAAAATTCTGGAAATTTAAAAAAAAAAAAAAAGGCAAAAGCCAAAGTATCTTTCAGCCTTACTAACACAAAAGACAAGGTATGAAAATATTTAGACCATCTTCTGCCTTTAGCTATGTTATTCCCTTACACTATTTAACTAATTTTCTTCAACAGGATTACTTCAGATTTATTGAGACAATACTTTGTGTCATCTCAACAACAGTCCATGAATGCTGGGAGCAGAATACAGCATTCCCTTGGTTAAAAAGGGATGAGAAACCTGGACTTATGACACCCATGCAAAGAGGAGCCACATAGAACTCATCTGAGACAGTGTAATTCAATTCTTTCCCTCCCATGGCCTGCACCTGGACATACTACTGCAATTTTACTTTTCTGCTACCATAGAGAAGCTTGACAATACCAAAAACCAACCTCAAACTCAGGAAGAAATTGCCAGGAGCAGGCTCTAGCAAAAAGCCAGGACACTATGTAACTGGCTGATTAAGGGTATATCCTACACCCATTTGACACTCTGCAAATATCAAGAATGAAAATGTGACCCACGGGATTTGCACATCCCTGGTCACTAATGCACTGATTCCTGGGACAACTGTGACAAGAAAACATCACCTGGCGAACTTTCTGTAGAAGATTCTGCAATCTTCTGGGAAAAAAGCAAGCGGCTGCTGCTTAACACTCCTTTTGATAATCTGTCCAGAGCAAGATAGGCCATTGGTTTTCCTCTGGATATGCCTTTACAGGCACTAGAAGATGCTGAGCCAGGAAGCTGTTAGACAGTTCAAGACAGAAAAGACATTAGAGGACCAGAGAAATAAGACAGGAAATACGTCCCTTGTTCTTGTGGGCTGTTACATCAACATTGCACCAGCCAGACAGCCTCTGAAGGGTGACTATTTACTTACAAAATATTTAAAATCAATACACATCTTGTGCAGAGCGATAAGTTGCATAGATGTCATCCAGGCAGCGCCAGGGAAAGACCTGGTGGATAGATGGCTACAACAGAGGAGCAGATGGACTGGTGTGAATGCTGAGCTCCTATTTCAACAAAGCCAGTTACAAGCAAATACAAACCCAAAGTATGTGAACATTTCCAAAGCCTTAAAATGGACGAGGTGAATCACATAGACCTCACAGCTGCCCTAACAATTTAGACTGCCCCAAAGTCGAGAAGATCATTTGATAGCCAATTACTTGAAATAATGAAAAAGGGACAAGTGAAGCCACCTAGGGGAACAAAACAAAAACGATTTCTAATATCCCTGACACTCCTCTCTTACTGAGAGCTCCTCTCTTGTTTCCCTTCCACATTAAGTTCAAGCAATTCATCTTGCTTTGAAAGCTGTGCAGTTTTGATCTTAAGGTCCTTTCCAACCCTAACTATTCTATGATGCTATGATTCTTGTGTGCTGATGTCCTGGTTGCTGGTGCATCTTCCCATTGCCTTGCCTGGCCCATGTTCTCTATTAATGTCCCTTCACATCTCCCCGTTGCACCTTGTTCCCCTCCTTCATGAGCAGCTCACCCTCCCTCCTCTTGTGCCACACTCCCCCTCAAAGTCCTTCAACAAAACACAGCATGAAGCTTCTTTGTAGCATCCCAGAAAAAAGACAAAAATACAAAAAAAAAAAACCCTGAACCACCTTTAGACCAAATCTTTATCAAATCAGTTAATACCCTGTAAAGATACAAGATGACCTCCTGCTGCTGGTATTGATCTCAGTGCCTGCCAGGATTAGGTCCTTTAACTGCAACTCATCATGTACTAGGGATGGGAGTTTTGAGCTCTGAGGAGTTGAAGAATTCCGATGGCTCACTAGTAATTAATCAGTATTAATTGATCTTCTGAAACAATATACAAAAAAGCAAATGCTTCAGCCAGATCTGAAACATTTCAAAGAAGAAATGAGTGATTCAGTGTTGTACTGTCCTGAAATGACCACTGTGCAGGATAAAAATGTTACAAGAAGGCATTTGCTAATAATGCTTCTTACTCACTCATTTAGAGAAAAATTCAGCTGTTAGTAGGGGAGTTTTAAAGAGTCATGTGGAACTGAAGTCATATGAATGCAGAGGCTGGAACCTGACATTAATTTCAGTTTGCTGGTTTACTGCACCTTGTAAGCATCTACAAGAAAGCTGTACTTCTGCACTCACGATTAGAAAACCTATTACAGAGAAGTCATTTAGGATGAACATCCCGCACTCCTAGCCATAGGTGTCTTCTTCAGCTAAATTAAAAACCATAGTCTTGTCAGGTCATAAAAATCATCAAAATTTGAGTTACAAATTACACCACAGCAAGTGTCAGCATCTTTTCCCACAGATTTAACATTGTTTGGAGATAAACTGAAACAGATCGGTGCAATACTTAATTGAGCTCTCGACAGCATCATTGATAAAAGAGCATTAGTAGACTTTGGCAAAGTAACTAGGGCTACTAAAATGCTCTACAGCAACTCCTCCAAACAGAGTGGATCAAATTGTCTCTGGTGCCCTAAGGCCTTTTCTGTTGCTCTTGTAGTATAAAGAGGCTTAAAGACTGCAGACCTCAACCTCAGGAGATTTCCTGCGTTACAAGATTTTTCAGGCAATAAATAGCTGCAACTACCTCTGTTCCCCAGCATATTAAGTACATGAAGGTAAGGACAATGCTCTACTCTGTGTATTTCCTACCAACAGCTGCTAAGGTCAGGGCTCAAGCAAAATTCAGATCATACGAAAAGCTTAGTCTCTAGCCAAGCACAGGAACTACTCAAATCAGAAGAAAATCAGAAACTACTTAAGGCCACATTTGTTGCTGCCTCTTGTGTATATAAAGAGATGGATAAATTAAGTAGTGAAGCTGCAGTCACAACCTATAGGCCTGCTGTGTCAAAACTTTGTTACCTGGACAGGTTATGCTGCCAGGTACTACTTTGACCCTAGGCCCTCTTGAACAGAGTAAGACCATCAAGAACTGTACAAGCTCCTAACAGAGGATGGAAATGCTCTCGGTGACATTATTGCTCTCAGTGGCACAAGGGCTAAACAGGAGCATGAATAGCGCTTTTTTTTTTCCCTAAGGGATTTTGATTTTTTGAGGAAGTACAGTTAAGTCATATGATAGAGCACAGAATCATAGGATGGTTTGGATTGGAAGGTGTAAAAGGTGTTTACATAGTCAATAGAAACTTACCTGCATCTAAATTTATTCCTGCATGTTGTACAGAAAATCTGATGGTACAAGATTAGTGCCCAGTTGTAATTCATTGATTCCTAGCAGAATGAATGAATATCTTTCAAGAAAGCCCTTAGAAATGCTGATGACTAGCGAATATTGGTACAAACCAGTTTTACAGATCATAGAAGATCAGTTACTCATAGAAAGCATGGCAGATATAGAATATTCTTACTGTAGATGGGAAAAAAATTGTGCATTATGACCCATAAATCGATGAATATCCAACAAATCAGCGACACAAACAAGATGAGAGAACTTTATTTCATCTTCAATCAGAGAGCAAGAAATATACTGGGCAGGGGGCAACAAAATAGTTACCATGCTAATTTTCTACTCATCTGGTAGTACTGATCCTTTGCATTTCAATATGGGGTTTTTTTTCCTCCTTTGTGATCTTATTTGTATCTGCAGAGCTTTCAAGCCCAAGATGCAAGCTGTGAAATATGTTAAGCTGGTGCTGGTTTTGTTTTTTAATAAAACAGAAAAATGACAATATAAGACTTTAAAAATCAATATGCTCTTTTGCATTTAAAATAACTTCTAAATATTTTAAAACCACATCAGCAAAAAATGGGCTAGATTCAGGTGATAGAAAGCAAATGTAGAGTTCTAGTAAAGACTTTAGGCATTGCACTGAAAAAGGAAAAATCTCCCACTTGCAAGCAAGAGGATATGGGTCTTGACACACAATATTACTCAGGCAATTGCATGGCCTTCATTTTTTCAGTATCTGAAAGCATTTTAACAAAAGGAGAACACCCCCCTTTTTTTTGTCTATATGTATTAGCACAGGGTGACTGCACAGAAATCAGATACAATATTTTTGTCCCCAATACTTATACATCAGAACTCTATGAGCTCTGATTGCCTTTGACATTGCCAGACTGTCAAATACCATACAACCCCTAGCTTTTGTAGTGTTGTCTGCAAAAGGATCTCAGACTCTTACTTTTTGCCACATGGAGCCCCTAGAAACCTGCAGTGAGACAGAGTTCTCTGTTCTGTATTTGGTACTGGTATCAGATACATGGGAACACAGAGGCAGGGAAAGCGAGTTGGGATGGTAGGGTCCTTTGGGTTGCCTGGTTCACTCTATTACACTGTAATCACTAGTACCTCTCTCCCACCTCAGAGTTAGCATTTTTCAAGCATATGCATAAAAGTGCTGTGTAAGACCCCAGACCCTCACAGGAACATTGACAGAATGGACAAGTATGTGTCCTTTTTCATGGGAAACCTTCTGTGTATCGGCTATGGGAAATGTCACAGCAAACAGAAAGTACAGAATGGATGTGAGATGTCAGTTTTCATGCATGTACATGCACACCCCTACCTCCAAAAAGCACATGGACAGATTTTTATGCAGCAGGGATTTAAGCAGCACTAAAGTCAGTTAGGATTAAGATTTTTTTTTTTCCCAATCATACAGTTTAACCTTCATCTGGAATTGCTGCGCATCCTAGCTTCCCTGGGCAAGACCTCTTTTTCCACCTGAAAATTCATTTCCAGGTGAAGAAAGAGGCATTTGGCCACATGCCTTGGATACACAAATCTCTTACAGCCACAGATGCAGATCTCAGGAAGTCCCAGGCAAATGGTTTCAGAACATGTGCAGGCCACCTGTGTAGCCCCTGTGCCCGTATCTCTGTCCAAGAAATGATACACAGAACTAGGGCAAACCCAGATCCCTGTCCTTATCCCATGGAAAAAAAGTGCAAAAGAAAAGCCTATATGTAGCTGAAATAGCAGCGAAATTCAGAACCTTTGTTCTGTGATACCCTCATAAAAATGTAAGTTTGAGGGGAAGAGATAGAAATGCATGTACAGGAATCCTTAGCTGGCTTATACAGGACACTACATTTACAGTCCTCTGTGAGAGCAGACAGCATTGCTTTTCTACATGTGGGATTCTCAGCTTCTTTCCTGCTGCAACGTTCCAGTCATCCTTCTGGAGCACGCAATGTGCACATTTGGAGACCTAGAAACCACCCTACGCAGCCAGCAAACATTCCCAGCGCTGAGATGGAGGTGACAGCATTTTGAGCTTTAGTACGTATTTTCAAATTACTGTATTATCTAGACTGTGCTTTTGCCAAGACAGGTTGGATCAGATGATCTCTGAGGTCCCTTCCAATGTGGTGCTCTGTGATTCTGTGATTATTACACAGGGGGTACAGTTCTGTAATCCACACAGCATCCTCAAAGCAGTGAAAAATCTCAAACTCCTTAAAATTTGAAGCAATAGAAAATGATTGATGTGCTTATCAAAACAACTCAATCAAGATTTTACATTTGCTTTCTAGTTGCCCAAATACTTCTATCAAACACTTTTTAGGAGCCAGCTCATAGCTCATGTTTTGAGAAGGAGTTACTTTCCCACTGTACATCAGCTTGCATGCATTATGGTTTGTACTTCTCTTTAAAAAGAAATGGGAGACCACTGAGACATTATTGTACTCCACATTACACAGTTACCCTTTTTTAATGAGACACCTTTGCCATTCTGCTGGAAAAATAAGTGTTTGATACTTATCATATTCTCACAGACTTCAGCCACTATTATTTCCTAAAAATGCAAGGAAGCTGAAAAGCCCTTTTATTATTTATTATTTGCTGTGTCTCTTAAGTGTCTACACTCATGCTCTGCCTTTTGCTAAGGGAATAAGTGGTCATAAGGGCCAAAATCCAGTCTGATAAATGTGGTGTTTTCCAAGTATCTATCTTATACCATTGAGTACTGGGCATGCCAGTAGTAAGCACAGCAGCTGTGAACTCTCATTTGTGAGCTGCAGAGAGAGAGGGAAATGCCTGCTGGGACTCCCAAAGCAGATCTTCTGATGTTCTGGTTCCTCCACGCACTCACCTACACGGTTAAGACCTATCCAGAAAGTGGTGGCCATACCGACTCGTGTGGGAAAAGCCTGACAGTGCCATGACAGCATGCAAGGAGCATCGCTTCACCTGACACAGAGCAAACATGCAGTCTCTGCAAGCACGGTTGCCTACAACCGTGCTGAAACAGTCTCTTGATACCCTTCCTCCTAACAAGGCACGCAGCAGGCAGTGGGATGCAGAGTGGGACACTTGTGGGATAAAGCATTTTTCACTGGAAGGTTCTGATTCGCTCTGTTCATTAGCATGTACAGAACAACAGACAACCTGATGAAAAAGTTTATGTATTTCTATAGTTGATGCACTGGAATAGGGTTTTGGTTATAAACTTACATCAAAGGAAAGAAAAATGCCAGGAGGCTATGTGGAAAGATTTTTAAAATATTGGACAGCACACAAAATAGGTCTATGCCAGGAGTGGTAGAAAGCAGGAAAGAATTTTCTTGGATGTTTATAGGAGAAAGATATAGCTGTCATGTGTCTGCATATGGTGCTCAACTCAAGAGTCTGGACCACGGAGCTCAACCAGAGCTGCCTGGTCTAGGAGAGCCCCCCTACTCTTCTAGCCTGATACAAGACAACCTAAACAGAAGTCCAGAGAGCCACAAGTCATCTGAAATCACTTCATCTTATTTTAGGTAAAACCAGAAACGCTGGGGATCTAGATCTTCTAACTTCAGACAGCTGTAGCATCAGCTGAAACCTGTAAGCAGAAGATTAAGCTCTTCCTTTGGGTGGTCTCCCTGCCAACAACACCCCAGACTGGCAGAGGTGAAGGGTCCCTGACTCACTTGTTTCCAATTCTTCCAAATACCTGCTTGTCAAACAGTGGCACATTAATCACCACACTCTTCATCCAAAGCAAATCCTGAATTCCTTGTCCTCCAAATTCCTTCTCCATCCCAATTCTCTAAGCAGTCTCCCAGCAATTAAGTAGGGCAATAGGGAAGGCATCAACAGTGCTACCAAACTTCCATTTGCTGCAGATAGAGCCAAGGGCAAGTAAAACTTCCCTGCTGAAGTGTGTCCCTATAGAAACCCACTCTCCCCCTGCCTCCACCTCCAGACCACTCCAGCCATCCTGAACACACGGTTCCTCTTCCCACCTTAGAGCAGGCAGCTTATCTGCATCCAACCAGGCACCTCTGTCTCCTGACAAGGGCAGCCCAAACAACACATGCTGTTCCCTACTGGGAGGAAATGAGGTATTCCTTGAAGTCCTCCATGAACCGGTGTGTGCCAGGGAGCTGGGTTATCTCCCTCTCTTGTGTGACTTTACCTGGAGCACAACTTGACTTCCTTACACTTGGCAAGGAACTATCATTACTCCTTACAGTCCTTCAGTTATCTTCCAATTAGAGACTAATCACTCCTTGTCCCGTTTTACCCCCCAGAGGCATGCCATCTTCTTCTGCGGTTAAGTCCAAGGAGTTGCCAGCAAGGAAGGGTCACAAAACCACTGCCTACTTCAACCTACGAGCTCCTAACTGAATAGCTTTGCAGGGGGCACTGCTAATGACCGTCACCGGTTTTATTGTGGCTGGCCTTCAATCAGCTCAGCAGAAAGGACTCATGAAAAACAGTATACATCACTCCTGAAAAGTGCCTGGCACAGCGCGCTAAGTTCACCTGCAGACCACATGCATTTTCTGCCTTTGAACAAACAGCAGAAGTCAATTCTCTATAAATTCAAAATGTATATTTGAATATGGAAACATATTTTAAGCAGGTTTCACATCCTGCCTCTCTTTTTCACCCTAACTGCTGGAGATCAAGCCTGCCACTTTACTGTTTCAGTCTTCTGCCATTATAGCATGACGTGAAGAGAGTTCATTACCCTTTGTCACCCTCCAGTCACCTGGATGAGAAAGGAGGAAACAACCTGTCCCCAAGGTGGCATTTTGAGGGGGAAGGGATGGAGGCAATGGGAGGGAGGGTGTATCAGGAAACAGCTTTTTAATTGTACTGCCTGAAAGATGCTGCTGTAGAGAAAATGACTGATGGACAAAGCAAGACAGTCTGAAAGCATCTACTGTGCTGCAACCCACTCAGGGAGCTGAAGGAATAAGAGGCATTTTTGTACTCTGAGTGGCCTAAACAAATAAATTACAGTCTTGATAACCTTTTATTTCAGTGCAGTGCCATTTGTGCTACTCCAGTTGGATTGTGTCATTCCCAGGATAAATCCTCAATTGCAAGGGTTTTAAAATTGAGCTATAAAAATTTCCTCTGGGCAGAAATCTGGCAAAATGTAGCACAATGAAAAAAAGCAGAGGGACTCAATCTAAAAATAGAAGTGAGTAAAAGAAGTTGGGAGCCTTTGGGTGGACAACCATTTGTCAAACTTTTCTCCCCTGCACTCTGGTAGGCAAAAGAGAGGGTAGGGGCCAGGCTGGAGGGATTTCCATCGATGGCTCACCTGCAGTTTGTGAGAGATGCACCTTCACTGCCAAGGTTTGGAGAAATGGGACAGTGGCCAAACTGTCACTATGAGTGAGGGAGGTCTTGAAGAGGGAAAGATGAGACAGGCTTAAAGATGTGACACACTGCTCAGCCCCAGGTGAAGCTCAGCCCCTATCAGAAGGCCATCCCAGAAGCTAAATTACCCTCCTAAGCCTAAACTCAGCCTGCCTAAATCCCACCTGCATTCCCATTCCTATTGTTTCCCCCTGGCTGCCCCCACATTTGAACCTTTACTATGGTTCTATCCCTGCTGAGATGCCTTCAGAGACACACTGCTTGGAAGCACTAGGCATGAGGCTGAGTCTGTGCTTTATTACCTCATAAAAGCTTAGTTTCTCTCCATAGCTTAGGTTTTATGTGCAAATTAAAATAACTTTTGTTTAAGTTTGCTGCTACCAGAACAACACAGGCATGGCCAGGAGAGCAGGCTCACAACTAGTGGGAAGTAAGTCCACTGAGCATTTACCACATGACAGCACCCGAGGCAATGCCTTAGTTATCCGTATATATAAGAGGAAATAATGCCTCAAATATATGGGGATAGGCTGCGGCACTGGAGAATGATGGAAATTACACTAGAAAGCCAAAACAGAACAAAAAAGCCAAGCCTGTAAAAGCCCGTTCCCCTACAAGGCTGGGCACATAGTCCTCAATATGGAAGGCTGCTTGGAAAACGCAACCCAGCCCTGCGGCATCACACATTCCGCAGTGCCACACAGTCATGAAGGGGTTGAAGGTGACACTGTCAAGCCTTGCTGATATCCCTCCTATTTTTAAAACTGCCAACAGAGGTCAAGTTGGCTTCTGATCTCTGGTCCTCCCGTGCTCCCCAGGAACCATCCGCACAGCAGGGACAGACACATCAGCACCAGCTCCGCCTGTATGACAAGGCAGCAAGGCCAAACCCAGTGCCATAGCCATCTAGACACGTTGTCACAGTGTTAGGCTCAGACTAAACTTCACAACAGCTTCTTAGGGTGGCCATAACCCACTGGTAATGCAGCTCCAGGGCAACAAGCAGAGGAGCTGGCCTGACAGGGTATACCACCTTCTCTGCAGCTTTTTAGCTTGTTTTGGGGTATTGCATGAAATAATAAGGAGCCAAGCTACAGCCACTGTTTCAAAACAAATAAATTTTCAACCTCAAAGTCTCTGTTAAACTGCAAGCCCAAGGTAATGCTTCTTATACAGGGCAAAATGACATTCAAATTTAAAACACGTCTCAGTCCTAATAACTTAAGGTGTCATTATTAGCATATGCAAAGAATACAAAACAAACAAATGTATTTTCTTATCTTCCAAACATTCCTCTAATAATATAAGGTTTCATACACGTGAGGAGCAAGACATTTAGATGGTGGCCGTCAGAGTTAATGACATCAGGTACTGATGAAATGTCTTGGCATGCCCCAAAGTTATGCAAAATAAAGAACTACTGATTTGAATTGCATCCAGCTCTGCAACTCTCTATCTTCAGGGCAACCCAAGAGTAGATTTGTTTGAATGTTTTTCATTAAATGCCATCGTGCCATGCTAGATAAGAGATTCTATTTGGACTAGCAGCCACTTCCAATTTTTGCCCCAAAATAAAAGAGGGTTTATCAATTCCAATCAGTCTTATCCAGAATTAGTTGTCAAGTTTCAATAGCTGGCATGGATCTGACAACATAAATTCAGCACCAGTGTCAAATGACTAATATAACCTTGCAGAAGAGGCCTGAATGTATAGTCCTGCTGGGATTGACCAACCACATTTAAAATATCAGCATTTTTATGTTATAATAGCTCCTATTAACAACAGTTGGCTGACATTAGATATATTCGGGCTAAGCATCAATTAAAAAATTGCTTATGTGTTTGAAAATCTGGAAAGCAGGTATGGTTCTCACATGGGCAGGGAGTAATGCAAACAAAATAATTGCTGTGGTGTCCTGGGACTGCATCACTTTGACTAACAGACACTGCTATTTTTCTGTCTTCTTTAAGACGGGACCACACATATATACGTGTGTCCCTGCAATGCTACGCTGCATTTCTTCATGACCATCTATCATTTTTAAAATAGCATCATTTAGAGGTCCTACAGAAAGCCAGGTGCCTATGACACTGAGTATTGTGCAAATAAAATACACTGTACAATGCAAATGTAATTGTCCCATGTAGTTCGCAGTGCAAGCAGCCACGAAAGGTTTCCTGCATCGTCCTCTTTATGGGAAACTGAGGCACGACTACATTTAGGGCACTGCCCAAGGTCACAGAACCAGTCACTCACATCTCGGGAATGCAGGGCCATAAAGCTACACTAGTAGTAAATGCTGACATCCAAGAGAACTCATTAAACTCATTAAGGACTCATAAAGGAGCTGAAATAAGTGCCAACCAGTTTAAATGTTAAATAGGTCATCGCTAACTCTGATCAAAATACTTTGTTCTTCATTGTATCCGAGAGTGATTTAAATTAGAAATGCAGACATATTCCTAGGAGCAAGAACACACGGTTCCCTATGCAGCTGCTCTAATCGCTGCCCGTCTTCACGCGCAGCTGGCTAGCTCCCCAGCTCTGGCCAAGTTGTGGGCAGTGCTTCAGCTCAGTGGGGTGAGAGGGGTGTAGAAGATCTCCTGCTTGCTTCCCATTGCCCCTCAAAGCCAACCTGCAGCCCACAGACACACTCCTGAAGCGGGTATACTGGTAGGAAACCCCACAAGAAATAAAAGACAATCCAAACCCTCTAATGTCTCGCCATGGTCAAACCTTCTGACCACTCAGCTCACTGCAGAAGGGGAGATGTTTATTTCAGCTCTTCTCTAAAGGAAAAAAGCCAATCCAGGTCTACTTGTCCCAGGAAAGGCACTTTGAAGAGAGAGCAAAGGGCTGTAAGATCCTGGGTGGATCGAGACCCTTCCCTGCAGCTACGTGCAAATAGTCTGAAAGGCAAAATTACAGAAAAAACATCTTTTCCTCTACATCTCCTACTGCGGTAAGCCAATGACTATGCAGATGTGTTTCTTCTCAGGAGGCTGGTAGGTTTTGGTTCCCACTGTCAAGCAACCAGCCCTTTGCGGGCAACGCCTGCATGCTTGATATTGCATGTGCCTGAACCACATCTCTGGGTTTAACTCCAGATGGCTTTATAGATTTCTCCACTGCCTTCTTATCCATGATCAGTTCCACCGCAGACAACAGGAGTTATGAGACTTAAGGAACTGACCTCCCTCCAGCACTTACCAGGGGTCGCTGGCAGTTCCTCAGGCCAGCTAACTCAGAACAGAATCTTCTCTGAGCCAGCCAGGACAGGCTGTCCTAAAATAGCAGCCAACACTAGCCTCAGTTGCACCATCGCCTGTGTGAGAAGCTTAGTTTCTGGTTGTCTGGTCAGATCTCCCGCTGTTCACTTCATCGTACGTATTTCTCATTCATTAATATAACAACAACAAGCTCCCAGTAATAGGATCTTGCCACTAGAAGATGATTTCTTGCTTTCAAAAATAAACATCTCAGTTTCACCTTCACATTGTTTTTATAATACAGTAGGAGATTTTCATCCTGTCAGGTTTTATTTTCATCCCACTGACATTATTTCTTAATTAAAAGAAAAGATAAATAGACAGGTTCAACCAGGTGCTATGGCTGATATGAAGCACCGTTCCTCAGGAAAATAAAAAGAATCAAGTCAGAGAAGAAGGGAATGTGCCTGGCAGTCATTTTGTGTCACCAGCCACAAGCAGTGGTAGGTGGCCTTAACTGGCTCTCCCATTTGTTTGTTCTGCAGTTTTGCAATGTCTTCCAGCTGTCATTTCCTTCTTCTTTATTGTTGTGTTTATTTTTTAATGATTCTCTGCTGAGGAGTTTCAGCTAAGAGAGCAGAGACCCAGTGGCAGCAGAGCATTGCCTCCTCCTCCCTGCGTGCAGGGCAAGTGAGGATTTTGCATTTCATACATCATTTACGGCTCGCGAATGTGAGGCTGCCAGCAAGCCCGCCCCGGCTCAGGCAGCACCCCATCACCAGGACCTGCAGCTGGCTGCCAGCATTCAGAATTCCACTGAAAGAAACCAGGGGGAGAACTACTTTATGAAGAACCACCAGTTTGGGGAAGTCACTGCAGAAATGAAACCTTTTTGTTCAGTATGAATATTCTCTTTCAAACCAAACAGTCCAGTATATGCTAAAATGCTCTGTGTATTAAAGGAGATGTAAAATGCATAATGCTGTGCTCCCCCAGAAATAACTTATTTTTCGAATGTCTGCTTTGAGTGTACTTCTTCACCCTGGGGACCAATACAAGCACTGAAGAGTACATGATGCTTTCAAGACAACTGAAGAAGTATTAGAGAAGTGCTGCTCAGCTGGCAAGACAGAGGCCAGCAACAAACCAACCAAAGAAGAATAAAGAACTAAAGCTAGAAAGTTCTGCGTTTTACAGAGGTTGCTTTAAAGGAGAGACATTAATGAGTAATTGAAGAATATGAACAGCACAAGGTGAAATTAACCGGTTTTCTTATATGAATTTAAAAAAGAGGTTCTCTGGTTTCTGGGAGCCAGGATTTTGGGGGGCAGACAGCTGGGTGCTCACAATATGAGGCAGTGGAACAGCCTCTTTGAGTTGGCTGAACTACTTCACTAGGGAACCGGATCGAAGATGCACTCCAGGAAGAAAAAACGAGTCAAATAAAGAGGGTTTAGGAAAAAGAATCTGCTCAGGGACAAGAAGGTAAGGAAAGAAAAAAGTCTGTCCAGGAAACCTCAAGGTTTCATGGAGCTGGTGATTATTTTGCTTTAATTCAGGCCATAGAAATGTTTGATCCTCTATATAATTGTAAAGCCTTGAAACGATCTGTCCTGCAAGGCAAATCTACTAAATAATGCAGAGTTCCCAATGGAAAAGAAACCTCCTTCCATCTACAGAGGGATTTTTAAAGTGCCACATCAGAGATCTGAGCTTTTAATTGTATCTTGCATTTAAACTTAACGATAGGCCTATTGTTTTCTTTCAATATGTTAAGCAAAAAGCCACCGTAATTTAAGAGCATTCAAAGTGAGTGCAGGATAACAAGACAGACAAAATTAGAGGCAACAGCATTTTCAAATTGCATATGCTTAACTTGAGCATCTTACTGTGTAAGCAGGACCTCATCCTTGGATGCTGGGTCACATACGGTCTTAGAAAAAGCAGGACCACTTAGGTTTATCAACCAAATCATTGACTCTGTTGGAAACACACTGCTGGTCAAAGCAAGGAGTGCTCCAAGCATACTTCTTTCAGTACAACACGGAAGACACAACTCATCCCATTTCTCCGTGGCAGCTGGAAACAAAGGATGCCACCATTCAGTGATATCAACCCCCAGGATGGGAGGCATGCTGGTTGGTTGGATGCTAACTGGCATTTCTAGGATGCAGAGAGATAGAACGGAAGCAGACACAGAGCTGGGCAGAGAGGGAGGAGGCAAAGCTGTCCTGTGCTAACCCCCTGCACCCTGGTGCAGTGGAAGCAGGTTGGCAGACCCCTGAGCCTGCCCTATCTGTTAGGGACTCTGGTGCACACAGCAGCAAGGCTGGTGGTTGTGGCAGCCCAGTGGTGCCCAACCCTGCTGTTACTCACAAGTTGTATCCTATCAGATGATGTTCAAGCAAAGCAGATGAGCAACCCTAGCACTCCATGCTCCCTCATTAGTGTCTTCTCTATCACCCACTCATGCAAGGGAAAGTGGGAAGAAGCAGGATGAAATTATTTCACTTTTTCTTTCTGCTTTTTGCTTCTATGATGTGAACAGAAGCAAGGCCATGGTTTGCCAACTCTGCATTATTTTCTCTTCCAGTAAACCCGTAAACCAGTAAGCAAGGGAAATCCATAAGCAGGAATAAATGGGTAATTCAAGAGTTTAAAGGATCCAGAGGGCCCAAGAGATGATTCAGTGCCACCTTCCTCTCCAAACCACAGAGATGGAGTGCAGAAGGAACATTTTTTAACAAGCCTGTCATAAACTGGCCACAATCAGAAGAGCAGCTTTGTTGGAGATTATATATACATACATCTGCAGAGAAACCCTTAATAAGATCAATACTCCTATTGAGCACATTTGCCTCGGTATGTGCTTAGCCTTTCCAATAAAATGATTCATATAAAGCATACTGAGTAATGCACAGACTCTGTGCATTTGAGGCATGTTCTGGATATTCAGCACCCCTTCAGACATCTTCCTCCTACCTTGAGGGTCAGGCTATGGCACATCTTTTCATTCCCACATCTGAGTCACCCAACGAGAATCACCTCCTGTGTGAGGAGATGTACATTTACATTTTGTCACCCTCCAGCTTACAGGAAATGGCACGTGGTAAATGTAGCTGGCACAGGGCAATCTGTCACGAAACACTCACGTATTTGCCTTGCTTCATTTTATCTGCAGAGGTGATCAAATGCAAACTAAACTTCTTTTGCTAAATCTTATCCCTCCCTAGGAACAGTGCTCCTTTTCTTTGGTTCTTCTTAGATTTGACCTAGGAAATATCTGGGGTGTTTGTTTATACAATTTTGCTCTTGTCAGGCGAGGCCAGCCTGCCTCTGATGCCAGAGCTCCTGTCTGCCTGCCAGTCTCACTTCTCTTTCACAGACACTTCATCCCATTGGAATCAATAGGTAAAAATCAATAAAATGCAAATTCTGCACTTTACCCTGGCTGCTTCAAACTGCCTTCCTCCAGCCCTGGAAATGCTGCAGCTCTCTTCACAGCCTACATAAAGCAGTTCAAGGGAAGAGGAAAGAAAGGTCCTAGGTGACCAATGGGCAGGATAAACAGGGGGCTCGCTCAGCACCCAGCCAGTGGCAATGGACACATGGGTATCTTGTTTTTGCTGGCACCCTACTGCTGCAGGGACTGGCAGTGCTCCGCGGTAGCCTCCCAGGGAGCAGGCTCTGCAGAACATCAGCGGTAGCAAGGGCAGTCACGGTGTACTTGCAGAAAAGCAAAGCCTGGAAACTGCTTCACTGAGCTCAGCAGACTTCAACCACTGTCCAAGCCAGATGGTTTTCACCAGCAGTCATTGTTTCACCACGGCCACGAGGCCAAAGTCATACTCTTTCATCACTACAGTTTTAACCCCAGCTCCTTCCTTAGTCTCTTTCTGACAGAGTGCTGCCACTAACAGCTTCACCTCCTGCAACTTCCGGACCCCACAAATCACTACTGGCAGAGCAGGAGCTCAGTGAAACAACCCAGTTGTACAATTCCCTCTCTAAACCAGCCGTCAACCATACAGACACCAGTCTTTCCGTATGGCATTTCAAGAGAAATCGTCACCCACCTATCACCCCAGGCACGCAGGGGGTGAGGACGGCAGCAGTGGGCCACAGCAAAGCTGGGGGTAGCATTTCCTGCTTAAGTTGCCATAAGGTTTATCAATTTGAATGCTCCTATTATTCCAGTACTTGTTTACCCTTAACTTATTCTGGTTTATTTCAAACAATAATATAATTTGTATGGGTATGATGCATTTCACTTCACTGAGAAGTTAGAGTCTCCAGAGACTCACACTAAAATCATACTGATATTGTCAGCAATGTAATTGCCACACAGTCCCCACAGACTTCTATTGAAATTGCTTTCCTCTTCTAATCTCAAGTAGTAGCAACAACATCCCAGCAGAGACTCCAAAGACTTGCAATGGAGTCATGTTCCCATCATAAATGGTCCTCATAATGATCCTCTTTAGACATTCTTTGAAACTGCCAAGAGATTGGTGCTGCACAGTATTTATTTTCCACGACGTTCTGTAAAGGACATTAATGTTCTCTCCCTTGAATCCTGGAGCTCACATCCTATTAAAAAACTTTATGAGAAGTAACTACTGCTTCACTGCAGTCCCCCACAGAGCCTTCAGTATATACATTATTATTTCACAAGCTTCACTACTGAGTTGCAACAAAATTAGGAAACATGCCCTTTACCCAGCAGACTGGAGCAGATCCCAAGGATCTGTTTTGCTCTACGAAGTAATGATAAGAACAGGGGAGAAAGGAAATGTATTCTTTTAGCCAAGTAACAACCTAACTCCTTGGGAGCCATGCTGGTCTGTGCACAACACCCGTAACAAAAGGGTTAGCAGGCTCAGTGATAAAAGTTACTGGATTTGTACAGTGGAGGTTGTAATGGTTATTTTCCTCCTTGTTTTCCCTGGTTATATATTATAGCCAGCAGGACAAGTCCACCTGAAGCAGTGGCATGTTGAGAATGGTGACTGAAACCCACCTGGCTGTAGGAGGAAGCTTGAATTGCAGGGTGGAGGACACATCCTCAATCTGGTCCACCTCCTTCTGTCTTTGACACCTCTTCAACTCAGAGGAAAGTAATCAAAGTTTCTGAATTTCTGGAGAAAGTCCTTTCCCAACAGACAAGCTGAACATATGCTCAGGTTGCAGCACAAAGCACATTTTGCAAGAAGCTTTTGAAGTCCTTGGTCTCAAAGGGTTTTGAGTGGGAGTATCGGCAAGGTTTTCAGTCCTCTACTAGGGCATTTTGTATTTGAGAGAGACACGTAGTTCATGGAGAAAGAATCACCAGAGGTGAGCAGAGGCTTACGGGCCAGAACTACAGGATACCTCTCTGGTCTCTCCTGGTCCTAGGATTCAGGTGGTGCTAGCACTTGATGGCTCTCAGAAAGCCATCTTAGGTGCCCCAGACTCCCCATCTGCAAAGGGAGGGTAATACTACTTAGCAGTTTCAAGGATAACCGTCTGCCACATACGACACAGGAGATTAACCTTTAATTGCATAAAGAAGGAAACCAAGAACACAGAACAAATTATTCTACCTTCTGGGATATCCAGCTACCCCTATGCAGCAGCAAATGGAAGAAAAACCCTTAAGTCAGTTTATGCTTACCCCAGCTATTTTACTCTGGCAGTCATGTGCTAGAAATCTCATATAAATGTCATCTTTAGCCGTTGGCTGCATTTGCCGTGATATTAGGTGGTACAGAGGCATTTCATACTGAATCAAAGATTTCTTGGAGTTTAAAATAAAGGCTGATCAGCTCCTTGGAAAAAAAACGCTGTTATAAAAATCTATTGCATGTATGTCACGGACATGAGATGCCTTGAGTCAAAGGACCTACTTGGAGAGCGGTAAGGACTGGATTTTTTCCTACACAAGGTAGGAAACTTACAAAAATACAGTAACACATATATGTAAGAGAAAATTTCCATTAACAATAATTATTTGAGTACTGGAGAGAAATGGATCAACGGCCTCATCCTGGTACCCATCAGTACCTGATCTCCACCACAAAAACTTAAAAGCCAATTAACCAAGTCCCAGTTTATATAAACCTTCACCAGATAAAGAGCCCTGAACTGCTGCCATTTCACAGTGCAGATCTTAAAATCAGCAAGCATTTCAGTTTTATGGCTAAGATCTACTGTTCAGCACTATATGCTTGTATAATATTGAATATTGTAAAGTGTACCCTAGTTTACACTGGTCCACTGTAGGGTAAAAGTAACAGTAGCTACAATCTAAAATTTAACAATCTTCAGGGTTTGGTACAAGCCAGTTTGAAATATCACTTTTTTTTGTGTGTGTCACAAAATAGTTCATTGTTTTATTTTTCATTTCTAGTCAAAATTGCATCTTTCCTACCCGTTAATGAACCCTGCCTAAAGTAGACATTTACATTCAGACTATTTACCTGATGCATAATGTTTTATGAAAAAATCAGCTCTAAATGATACCACTAGAATTTTATTACAGACTTTTGGTGCAAATAGTAAAATCTTTCTACAGCTAATGAACTGCCCAACAAAGCAAGTTTGTTAGTTAATAAAAATAAATGCTTTTAAAAACAATCGAGAGATTAGAAAAATATGGTTTTCAATAAAGACTTGTTTGTACATTTTATATTCATCGATGTATATTACTTTCAGATTTTCTGTAATTCTAATAGTATGGGAAAAAAGCATCAGGAATATTGGCTTTCAGGACAACTGATATATATTAGAATATTTATGTGTATGAGAATAAACGAAGACTTCATTATTTCATCCAGCAGGACAGACGGAACATCTGTTAGCAACTCAAAAGATAGGTAAGCACCTAGTGATGGACCATATCTGGTAGTAAACACTCTCCTCTTAGTCTTTAAGGTTTGACCTTTATTTCTTAACCTTTGAAAGACAACATTGTGGGAGGGCTCAAAAAAAGGCAAAGTTTGCCTTCACGGCGTAAGGGTCTCCACTGACCACTCACATTGGTAAATCTAGCACAAGACCAGCAGGTTTAGACAGTTTCTTCTCCTGTAGTTTCCTGCACTCACCTGAGAAAATGCCCTGGACTTGCCACTTGCTTCTCTGTTAACAAAGATCACACCAAAGTGATGTGCGCATGTGCACGTGTGTGTGTATGTATGTATGTATGACACATACATGGGGTCATAGCCTCTCTGCAAGTACTTCAAGAGGTTTATACCTATAGACCAGTTAATAACACACATACTTAATGCCTGAAAAGCACAAAGATTTACCTGTCATTCTAACTCTCTGTAAGAGATTAGACTGGAATCTCCTTATCAAAATATCTGGACAGTAACAGTGAAAGGAGATAGTTTTCACAGTTTCTAGATAGAATAGGCCATGAGATTATGCCGCACGATCTCTGTTACCCCACAGGCTACCATGTTTCACACAGATGCTCTACCTCCAATCCGAAATTTCAGTTAAATTACAGTAGTAGCTCTCAGATGACCAGAGTTAAACACTCAATGGATAAGAACTAAAGCTCCATTAAATACCAAAGACCCTGCAAATTGTGTAAGATGTTGGCAGGATTAAAGTAACCCAGGGAATGTGACCACACATCCCTATGTGTCTGACCTGACAGACTTCTTCCCATTTCCACATGATGATAAACAAGACTATGTCCATGTCAATCACAAATAACACAACTCAAGAGTAAGCATTGGTACCTGGGCGTTTCAGAGCCCCACTTCCAAGTGTGGAATGCATCAGGCTTTAGACGTAAACAGTTACTAGAATAAAGAATAAATCCAATTAATTGTGGGAGGGGAAAAAACATCCTGCTCCTTGCCAGTGACTTGCCAGAGTTCTGACACACAAGACTTCATTATAGTCACTTTCCTGAGGTGGGACTTTAAGGGTGAGGGATGTGCTGAAAGCAGCGAAGGTAACCCAGTTCTGCCCACAGCATGCAAAGAAAAAGGGGCAAGAGGTGCCATGAGCACAGAGCTGAAGAACACACACCCATACCTCACTGTGACACCAAAGCGCCAAACTCTCCTACATGTGAAAGTAACTTCTCCCAAAAGGACATTCAACTTCAAAAGCACAAGCCATGGCAAGTCCCACTCTGCACCTCTCTCTAAGCACAACTGCCCTCACCTCATAACAGATGTGTGTTACTGAAAGTTGAATTTGGCAAACTGCAAATTCCAGCCACTGGGTTTCTTTGTGCTTCTGCGTGCCAGACTAGAAAGCTGCCACCCTTAATTTCCAGCTAGCATTACTTCCCAGTGCATGTTTCCTCATCCTTTTTCCAGCTGTACACAAGCTGTTCCTCGTCCTTATTTGGATATCAATTACGTGCACATACCTCAAATTTATACACAGCTCACCCTGAAGACACCAGCAGCTTTGCACAGCCAAGGACTGCAAGTCCAGACGTGACTTAGATGAAGCTGAAGGTGATTCGCAGGACAAAATCCAGGGGACAACTACCACTAGCTCCTAAAGGGCCAGGATTTATCCAGGCTAGTAGTTTCAATAGGGAACTCTCAAGAGCGGGAATTTCAGCCTGTGTCTTGGCAAATTTTCAGCTCAGGTAATTATATTCTGCCCTCTTAAAATTCCTTTGAAGTTCCACTCAAAGAAGTTAACCTCTTCATCCCTTCCTGATGGACCTGCAAAGATGTGAAACTACGAAGGACTATCCCAGAAGCAGCAGCACCTCAGTGATGCACAAAGGATCTCTCCCTGGGCAGGTCACAAGGCACCCTGGTCTCAGAGGGAGGAAGTGTTAGCTCAGAGATTGAGGAACCTGCAGCGAAGCTCTTCAAAAGGAAACTGCAATAAGGTCAACAAGAGATCTGTGAACATTACAACAAAACATGGGAAAGCAAAATGGAAGTTCTTTCCTTGGAAAGACAAGTGTTAACAGATTTCCCTTCCCATTAACAAACCAAAAGCCTACAGGTTGTCAGTATTTGCACAGTAACCTTCAGAGATCTTCTTAAAGAGCAGATTAGCACCACTCGCACACGCACTGCTCAGCTGTAACAGCAGCACCTCATGTACTCGTCTATGAAATTACAGCACTCTGTATGTACACAATCGATGCCTAAGTGCAGCTCTTTTTCAAGGGCAGTAAAACCTGAGAGTTGCACAACCAGCAAAGTGAGAAACGTGGCGATGTAAAAACATCCACAAGCTTCGTGTTGCTCTTCAAGAATTAGTGGTTTATAGTGTAAATTTATTGATGCTTAGAACTGTTTTGAACTGATAAAGTATTTCTTTAAGTGCTGCATATTTTCATTTTAAACATCTTTTCTCAGGGTAGTTCAAAATACCCTGTAACAGAAGATGCTCTCCAGTGCAAAATCAATCACCTCATTTAATATTATAATCATCAAGGAATGGCTTTATTAATTATTATTAAACATACAAATCAGATTATATTTTAATATTTATAAATGCTACATGTCTTTGCTGGACCACTACTAAAAAGTTCAAGCAGAAAATGGGACCATTTTAAAAAGGCAGAAATAAAAATTGAAAATATTACATATTTTTATTTTATTCTTGGTGTAAAATTTATCTTTAACAGAATAGAGAAATCACTTCTAACTGTCTTATGTTCACACCATCCGGAAACTGCATCTTCAGGAAAAGCTGTTCTTGCAGCACAGCAAAATCTCCTGAATTCTTTTGCTTGTTTTCTCACATATATCGTTTGTCACATCCTCAGTCTGGCACCAAAGACTGGTAGCAGATATGTCTAGAGGTGCCCCTCTCTCTCCCTCCCCAATGACATAGTGCCTAAACAGTTGGCTTATCATAAACAGCTGTTCCATAGATGGTTAAAGGCACATGAAGTTAATGCTGTCCTAAACAACCTAACCCTTTTGCCATACTGTGATTCTGCAAGAACACAGGCTTTTTACTATTTATGCTTGTTACCTGGAGAAGTCCACCATAGCTTGTTTAAATAAAAAAAATATCAGACAAACCACACAATATGCCAAATGAAAATTCCTTCAATGTCAACAGCTTTGGTTTCCCCAGTTCCCTAAATGTGCTTTTGCCACAGAGCAGTAAAACATGCCTTTATGACAGGAGAACAGTCCACTTCCATTTGCAGAGAGAGTTCAGGCAGGCTTGGGGCTGCAGCAAACTCAGATCAAAACGAAAAGCTAACTTGGGCAGAGCTCCCTATATACATTCCTGAGCTCCTGCTCTACCAACATTTTCACCTTCTGCAGCTGCTTGAATGTTCTGGTCTGAGATCAGAGTAGGAACCCCAAATTCAGAGTGAGAAACAGGAATAACTTTTGGCACTTCTCCCCTTTCCTCACCCCTTCTGTTGGAGGGGGGAAAAAAAAAAAAGGCAAGCTGATATAAGAGTAAATTCTACTTTTGTGGCCAGGATTCAGAATTCATACTTGTCTCCAGAGCTTGATTCAACAGGAAGTATCTTGAAGTGAGAAGCCTCTAGTGTACAAGTGTTTTAAAAGATGTGCTCGGTGGTTTTATATTTATTTTTTATTGCTGTCTTAGAAGGAACTCCTGCCAAGATATCACACTTTTTAAGAAAATGAAATAGCTTCCCTTAGTAACTCTCACTCCAGTGACACCTTCTGCTCTCACACCCAACCTTATCCTCCCAAAACAGAAAAAAAAAGCACATAAGATATTCCTTAAATAACAAAGCTCATAATCAGCTCACAGTGCAACTCCCATAGGGCAAAATGCAGGTGGCATTAACATGGGCATAAGTCATACATTTTGAGCATCACATACATTGAAGAGCCAAGAAGAAAAGCAATTCACCTGAGGGACAGCCAAGTGCACAGGAAAGCACCGCATCCACTGCATGAACTTGGACCATCCTGCTCCTTGCTACACCTTCAGACACTGTCTGACTACAGAGTACATAAGCCTTGCTCTTAGGAGATAATCTAGAGGAGTATCTCTCCTGATTTGAAGCTGTGACCTGACCTATTACAACCCAATTCTTCCAATGTCTCCATTGCTGTTCACCTTCATCTGCTGCAATACCGCCCGTGTTCTCTGCGCAGCAAGGAGCGGAATCCTATCTTCTTACCCTGCAGTACGGCCCCACATTCACCCTTACTGCTGTGTAAGTAACGGTCAGTGTTAATAATAAATCCAAAGAGATGAGTATGCCATTGCCAATGAGCCATACCTCTAACCAGAACCCTGGAAAAATAAACTTACACTCCCTTCAGTCCTTTTTACATGACTGAGTCACCTTTCTGGTTAGCAAATGAAGATCTAAAGCCTTCAGTTCTGTGGAGGTATGCGCTAGGAGAAATAAATATGTTGCCACTAGAGAAACTCTACCCCTTATTGAACATTGGAGCACTATGAGACGCATTGCTAGCATCCATGATAAATATAGTGCTCCTAAATTTAAAAGACCCATTTAAAATATTCCTAGACACAGTGAACATTTAACAAGTTTATACTGAATAGTGCAAAAGAAAACAGAACAATTTGGTTTTCAAACACCCAGCACTGATACTATTGACATTTAGCCCCCCCCCAGCCTTAACCTTATCTTCTTTGTCCTTGTCTCTTCCATTATTCTTCCTTTCTTTGTTTACTTGCTCTTACTTTTCTCATCCTGTCATTTACACAGTAACATTATTTTAACGAGTACATTTGAACAGGAACTACACCAATTACTACATCATCCATTTTTGCTTAGCCTTTATAAAGAAAGGGTGAGGAAGGAAAGGAAAAGATTAAACCATATGCAATAGTTTCGAGTTCTTTGCAAAGTGCCACTGCATCTCAAGTTAAAGCCTGTTCTGCAGTGAATGTATAAAATATATTCAGTGCCGTATAAGTAATGACATATCAATTAACTGTGTCACAAGGTCTAAAAATATGCAAATTACTGTACTTCAATTAGAAAAATCTACATCCTTGGAGAATATTGTAAATCAGGAAATTTGGGAGACATTAAGAGTAATCAGTGAAGGAAAGCATGCACTTTTCCCCGTATCCTATTTTTATACATACATAATGAAATAATTATAGCTACACTGTATTTATGCCTCTGCAAAAATATTAAAATCTTAAGATCTTTACAATGATAAATTTAATCCACGTTACGTTTGCAGACAACATTAATTATATGAAAAAGAAATCTATTATCATTCAATATAACTAAGTTGAAACTAATTTGGACATGTAAATTAGACATATGACTTTTCCATAGTACCAGTATATTAGAAAACAGAAATTCAGAAGAGATATATAGATTAATTAAGGAGGTTGCATATGTGAAAAAGGCTAGCGTGCTTCCTTTGATTCTCTAACCAAAAATATCTATTGACAAAAAATGCATATACGCATTTTGAGAAAGAGAAAAATAAGATTTTTATGTTTTAACAGCAGCTCTTCAATGATTATTTTTTCTGCCAGGAATTGTACATCATACCCCAAGCCTATCAGTGCAGGGTGTACACCTGCAAATGTGTATGGCAGTGTCAGTTTTCAAAGACTAGGTCATTCACCACTGTAGCAGCCGTGGTGATATCTTTTGTTTGAAATTCAATTTGCATCTGTTTCAGAGATGCCGTAAGAATGCATATAAGGGCAGGCACATGACTCGGATCTGCAGTGGCTCCATTCCCCACAAGCTGCTGTAGCCTTCAAAGAACTGTGCAGTCCAGCAGGAGACATTTCCCAGTGCAGCTCCAGAAGAGGAGGAACAGGCTGCCCTTGCCTACTCTGGTTTCTACACGCTGGAGAGCCTATTCAGAAGCATGTTCGCTGTCTCTTGTTCATCACAGAGTTTCCCTGTCTCCTGATAGTGCTGCTGATGAATAATAGGTGATCAGGACCCTCTGAGGCATTCATTCAGTGTCTCTTGGGATGATGCTCAACTCCACCTCCCAGAGATGCCACCGCAGTTTGCTCACCAGCCGACAGGCATTAGGAGAGCAGGCTGCAGGAGATGGCTGGGACACGTGTGGAAGGCGGGGTTACCCAAGCACACAGGTTTCCTTGCAGCCACAAGCATACAGGGAACAAACACCAAGGTAACCAAAATCACAAATGTAAGAATTGCAGGGTTTCCTTCAGCCACAAGCATACAGGGAACACACACAAAGGTAGCCAAATTCACACATGTATGAATTGCAGAGGTGAAGCAGTCCAATATTGCATCATTAGAAGTCCAACTTTTTAAAGTACCAAAATTATGGTCCTGTACTTGCATTTATCTGAGGCTCCAGGGGCACCCAGTGGCCAGTGAAATTAACCACAGGTAACCAGGAAGGACAGCAGCATGGAAGACACAAAACCAGAATTGAGTCCTCTAAGCACCTCTGACCTGGTTGCTGAGGCCACCAAACCCTGACAAAAGGTGCTCAGAGCACTACAGAAGGGGCTTTCCCAAAAAAATGGTAAACATCAGAGGACTACAAAGCTCTAGGAGGCTCAAGGACATGTGGGCTTATTCCTGGGGTTCTCTGCAAGTCACTCAGGACTCAGTCCTGCTCCTAACGAAGATGACATGTTTCCCTGTTGACTTCGGGTAAAGCAGGGACCAGCCCTTCATGATGCCCATCTAAAAGAGCTGCAACTGACCTCTGCACACTGCCACTATTAAGCCACAATCGTACACATGCACCTTCCCAACTGGATCAGATTCCTCCATTTAACAAAATCAGAGCTATACATGGATTTTAAAAATGTATATAGGCCAGTTTTACTTAAGCAAAGGAGATTTCTGATAAACATGCAAATAGGAATTTAAACAGCAATTTAAAAACCACAAATTCAATTCTCATTACTTATGCAAACTATCATGGTCTCGTCATGCTTTATTTCTCTGCCTTATCATTTTATCTACGGTATTTCCCCTCTGTCGCTGTATTTTCTTTTTTTCCTGTCATCTACATTTTCTGGACGTGTTTTTAATGTCCTCACCTCCATATTTTAACCTTTCAGGTAACACAGGATTTACAGCGGCAGGCAGGGAACAGGCGTTCACATGTAACTAAAGGCACCTCCTGTAATTCCTGGTATAATAATTGCAGGGAACAAAAAACTTAAAAGATATTATCGGACAAGTAGTTTATCATATGAACCTAAGGGCATTCAAGGCTACAAAGCAGAAAGCAGACAGATAGATCTACAGTTGTAGTTATACATCTTAAAACTTTAAAAAGCTCGTAGTGATTATTTATAAGGAATGGCTACATCTCTTTTTTTTTCCTTTTCTTTTTTTAAGAAGACTTCTTTTATTTAGTTCAATCTGTGTTAAATTTATTTGCCATTACTTCTGTTTGTCATTATAGTTGAGGAAAATACCAGAATCTCCATCCTTCCTGAACTGTAGGACAGCTAACAGATAAGGATCAGAACAAATGCTAAAAAAAACCCCTCACGAGTTATGATTAACTCTATATAAAAAGAGGACAGGCAAGGGGAAAAAATACGAGGAAGAGAAAAAACCATAATCACTATCAACCATTTCTAGGAGGAGGGGAAGGCAAAAAAGAAACAAAGAAATAAAAGAAAAGCAGAATGAATGGGAGAGACAGAAGTATATGCTGTAAATATAGCATACATTTTATTACCGCCTGTGTGCTGCTACATCCCAAGACCTTGCAATTTAGCTGCCTATTATTTGCCTTTAAACATTAGCAAAAGAGATCTACCATTTTTGAAAGGTAATTATACTGTAATGCAGATGGCAGTAAAACAATTACACAAGATAAGCCCTTGCAGTGATCTTTACAAAGCAAACCAAAAGTAGTACTGAATCATAAAAGACCCAACGTGGAGAGGGCTGCATTGCAGCACTACCGCTCTGCTACGAGTTCCCCTGTGAAAGTGGCAGAGCAATATTGCAAACAGCAGAAGCAGCAGACACAGTGAAGGTTAAGCACTTCCTAAGTTTAAAGGATTCGTAATCCCAGACTAATCCTTTACAGTCTCTATCTGGTGTAGATCCCAAAATACTCCAAGTGCAACAGAAATGCTTGTTTAAGGGGTTTTTTCCTCCTGTACAGAGTTCAACTTTCACACCCTCCTGCTATCCACAAGTTCCGTTAGCACACAGTCTTTTTAACAGGGTTTTTCCTATTGAGACACGGTGAATACGACTGCTGAGGAATCATTAATTACTATTAATAGACAGCTCTGGAGATGAAATGAACTATAACAAGTAGTTTGTTTGACTGTCACATCAATGCACTTGGTATTTTTATGACTTGTTAGTGACTCAGTGGAGATTTCAGATGGCAAAAGGTGCCTCGTCAACCCACGCTGAATAAGACTGCCAGTTCCAAACAGATCGCTCTTGTTTTAAACCTTGACCAGCCATCCAACAAATCAGGGCACTTGCCAGTGAGACATTATGGATAGGAGCTAGCATCAGACATGCGGGGAAAAGAGGACACGCAGGGGATAGGATCTGATCTTTGCAATTTTCCAGTGCATAAAATAGCAGCCTGTCATCTACCTTTTGCAGGTCATTTTTATCAAGTTGCAGGCCAAAATGAAATTTGACCTCCATTTTCCAGCTAGCCCAGAGATGATAAATTTAATGCAGACAGTGTAAATGAATGGTATGCTACTAGGGAAAAGTTGAATTGGTGAGAATTATTAGTGGTGAAATTTTTGCCCCTATGTTTTTCATTCTATTTTTCCTCTACAGTTTTTTGTCATCCTTTTCCTTTATTTTTCTTCCTCTTTTACTGCGGTCTGACCTCTTTTACACCTGGAAGGATAACATTTACTGCACTCATGCCCTGGTCACCGCAAGCACTTTTCTCCTTGTGGATAATTAAGAGGGCAGGGCAGCAGGGGCCCAATTCTGCAAACTCACACAAAGGAGTCAAAAGGACTAGTTTCACACAGCAAGAGAGTTACAGTAAGCAGGGTAAAGCCAACAGATATTTGTGTAAGGGTTTATAGCATCACACATATTATTTCCACATTCCTTAAGGAAACACATGAAAATAAAACATATGGAAAGTTACGCCAACTGATGGCAATCTCATAAGCCTATGTCTATCTTTACTCACACACAGCATCAGGGCTTGGGTTATAACCTCTTCAGAGCAATCTGCTTTCCATAACAGGTTAGTAGAGGAAAGGTCCCTGGCCAGAATCTTTGGCTACAACCATGGCTGGAAAATAAAGACTTCATCAGTTTGCAATAGATTGTTTTAAACCTTGACCAGCCTTCCAACAAAGGCAGTTCCTCCTTGGCAGCAGAGAGCGAGCCTTTAGGCTGACAGCCCTCTCCCATTAATTGCTTTGATGAAGGAAAGAAATGAAGCCTAATGGTAGACCACTCCACCTGGCTGCAGCTCCCATGCACAGTCAGCTGTCCTAGAGAGTCTTACAGTTATCTTGGATATCTCTCTTGATGCTATTTGAAAATAGTGACTTACTGCCAATGTAAATCTGATACTCCCTTGTTTAAGAAAATGTGCTTTTATTATTAAAGCAAGATGCCTCACTGGAGGAAATTTAGTGCCGCCAAGAACAGCAATGGATATATTTCATTATTATTATTGTATACAGGGTGCACTGGTTGTAAGAGAAACATCTGTGCTCCTAATTTTATTATAACTTCCAGTATTTACGATATCCAGTGAGGCAAGCAGCATGCACCATGTGTGCATCTCAAAGATGGGGACAAGAATGGATACATGAGCAACTCCTGAAACCCAGCTGAAACTCTGCACAGCCCCACCTATTTCTCTGCACCAGAAAATGAGCAGCTACATACAACGGGGCCATAAAAGCCTGATGGAAACCACAGCTGAACTCACTGGGCCAGAGACCTTGCATTTCCAATGGTCTCCCCCTCTGGAATTCACTACCAGCAAGGAGATGAGGTTGAGCACAAATACTAAAACTATCAAACTGCAATTCAAAGCTGGCAGTGGATCTTCTACATTACTAAGTGCTGAACAGTGGAATGGCCCCAGGAGTGTAATCCTGAATTAAACTACACGAATTCAAGTACCCATAAGCAAAAGATGTATAACTGAAGCAGAGGGAATTAGAACTAGTTCCCTCTCTTGAAAGAACCAGATGCTTTACAGGCATATTGTAGTACCTCTCTACCATGGTGACAGATGCCTTAGTGATTCCTATAATTGGTGACGATGATGGTGATAAAGGTATGCTACTTTTATCCCACTGGACTGACAAACATTATCTTTGAAACTCAGAATCTGGAAAAAGAGAGAAAGCTGGATTCCAGTTTATGACAAGCAAATATATCAAGGGAAAAGTCCTGTGGACCTGCCACACATGGAAAAAGAACAACATAAAAAAAAATCTTTCCTGCTACTGCAGAGAAATGAGGAGTTATTCGGTGAGGGAGGGAAAAATCCTGTAAATACTGTTTTAACAAGTCCTTGCAGTTGGCCTATTCCTTCATGTGCTGTCGCAGCAATGTATCATACAGCTGTTTACACACCCACTGATCTGAAGTAATTCCTCTCCTCTCATACCCCAAAGGAGGCAAGATGGGTCAGGAAATTTTACATTTTAGACAGCAGTTAGAAAACTTCTTCCCACGAGTACACACACTGCCCTGCATTTATTTGCCAACGAATCCCACAGCCCGTGTGCTTCCCAGGCATGCTCCTGGCTCCCGGCTAACACTCTTCATCCAAAGGATGCCTGGGAGCTGGGGCAGATAGAAATGAGGGGCCTGGCTAGGCAGGCTCCTATCCAAATCCTTGCATCATCTCCTTTTGCCACTGTCATAAGCAGACTGCCTAGGCATCCCACAAACCTCACCTTGCAGAGCACTTCTTGTGCTCCTATGTAGAGTGCAAATCTCCCCAGGAAAACTCCCATCAGGTCTTCTAACCCTTCTCTCAATCACATACTCCAGCCTGCAACCTGGTTTTCAAAATGTTATTGTTTGCTACAGAGGTCTTACACTGCAATCATTCAGACAAAACACCAGCCAAAGAAAGAACAGAGCTATATTAGAACAGAAGATGAATTAAGTAAGTGGAGTAAACCCTGCCTAGGTAAAGGCATGGGGACAACTGGCAAGAGGGAGGAGAGCATCCTGCAAGGACCAGGGCCAAGCCCTTGTCTGCTGCTGCATTGACACTTCTGTGTTGAGGTCTGCTGGGTTACCCCTGCTGCAGTAAGAGCGCAATTCTTGTGGAATTGTGGAATTCAAGTGCTTGTTCCTGTGGAAATAAAAGGGAAAGAACACCATATGCTGGAAAAGAAAGAGGGGGAAAAAAGAGTGGGAAATCAAGAAATTAAGAGGCAATGCATAAGAAAGGAGATGAGTGAATCTTCATTACAGACGACTGTAATAAAGTTGGGAGGCTCAAACCATGCTCTGACCATGCCTTTGCTGCAAGTGAAGTCCCACAGTGCTGAGGATAAAGCGGGAACAAGGTTCCCCCAAGGCACAGAGGGTCTCACCCTGAGTCTACAAGGTGAGCAGTCCCTGACCAGCACGGCAGCACAGGTAAAGGCAGCGGCACGAAGGCAGCCACGCTGCCAGAGCTGCGCTTCTGCTGGGGTTCCTGCTCCTGCAGGGGCAGAGTGGGGGCTGCTCTAATCAGCTATCCTGTCAAAAAGCACCGTTTTGCCAGGACAAGCTATTTCCAGCAGTCCACCCAGGACTGCTTTGCTGTTGCAGTGTGTGGGTATAGCTGCATCAGCAGCCTGCTCCTAATGGAGACAGAGCTCCAAGGCTGCTTTCCACATGGAAAAGGGCAGAACGGAGGGCAGCCAACTTGCCGCTTCACCTCCTCCTACAGCCGGACCGAGTAATGCAAAGGAACCAGCTTCCCAGGCATTTTCTGATGTTTCTGGCAGAGACAGGTCATACAAAAAGGCCATTCGGCTGCACAGACATATGGATCAGGATTTCAGCCATTGACACAGAAAGAGAGAGCAAAAAGTGCCTGCACAACATTTAGAATCGGGATCATAGAATGGTTTGGGTTGGAAGGGAGCATTAAAGGTCACCTAGTTCCAACTCCCCTGCCAGGGGCAGGAACACCTTCAACTAGATCAAGTTGCTCAGAGCCCCATCCAACCTGACCTCGAACGTTTCCAAGAATGGGGCATCTACCACCTCTCTGGTTGTAGGTCCACTGTTTCACCGCCCTCATCATAAAAAATTTCTTCCTTATATCTAGCCTGAATCCCCCCTCTTTCAGCTTAAAACCATTACCCCTTGTCCTATCACTACAGGCCCTACTAAAAGTCTGTCCCCAACTTTCTTGCATGCTCCCTTTAAGTACTGAAAGGCCACAATAAGATGGCCCTGGAGCCTTCTCTTCTGCGGGCTGAAAACCCCAACTCTCAGCCTTTCCTCATTTAATTCATCTGTAGAACTGGATTGTGCAGGATATTGCTCAGGAAGAAAAAAATAGCAAGATGGAGAACTGATGTATTTCAGTACAGATCGATCTGAGGAGAATCACAGAGGGCACATCAAAACTGCAAAGAGCTGTTTTGTGGCTGAAAGGAAGGAAGACTGGAGAATCACAAAGCTGCCGGCCCTCACCATAGCCAGTTACAATCTACTACTGCAGAGAAGGCAAGAGGCTGTTCCACTGGAACTGTTCCCATTTGCCTATGTATTTTGAGATCTTGTTTAAAAAGTGCATTCTAGATATGTGCTGCACTGCAAGCTTTGCTATTAGCAACTCCAAAGAGCTCAAAAGCTGAGTTCGACAGGTGGAAATACCGTATGTCCAACTCCCTTTCCCATGCCTTACGCAGCCCTACAAATCCAACGGCAAGAAACCACGTGGAGATAAAATTAGCTGTGATCTCCATATTGTATGATCCATCAGAAGTCTGCTATCATCATGGAACAGCTGGAACAATTTGTGGCTAAGCACTTCAGCAACAGACTACAGCCTTGCTTATATCAGGATTTTCCAAATACAGACTAGATCAAAACCTCCTGATCCGGATATTAAAAAAAATATTTCTGAACACAGAGGTTGCAAATTTAGCTTTCTGCACCCATGAAAAGAAGTAAATAGATACTTTATTCCATGTCCTTTAACTTCTATGGTCTTTATGGAGAATTTTTCTCAGCGAGTTGAGACATGTTCATGTACAGAAAAATGAGTACTTTGAGACAGAAATGGAAGGAAGGGCTGGCTAACACCTCCTTTTGAATTTGTATCTTTCTAATGATAACTACTGAAATTTCAGGCAAAGACTGCACCCACGCTGTTAATAATACCACACTTACAAATTTCAAGTGTTTATTGTATATCAAAACACAGCAATTTTTCCACCTGACAGTATTTTGCAGCTAACAAAAGGCTGCCCTGGCAGCCGTGAGCTGTTCCCGTTCTGGGTCCAAACGGCATCACCCCAGAGCAGCCGGGGCTTCTGATCACGTCCCAGACAGACCCCCACGGATGTCTGCTGTCTGGAACTGGTGAACATTAAAAAAGACTCTCAGGGTCAGGCAAAACTCCTGGGAAATTGTGAGGTTGGCTCCTAGAATGGTGCTACAAAAACTTCACAAGTGTAAAATCAAGTAAGATTTGAGTAAGACCCAGAGAGATACAGCAGGAAACAAGAGACTGATCCTGCTGGGGGCTAAGTGCCCTCTACACTTAACAACTCTAGAAGATCAGCACCTTGCAAGAAGGGCATCGCTTCACAGGAACAACTTCCTCGGCAGGATTTGAGGGTGCTACTCTTCTGGGCTCTCTCATGGCTCCAGGTGTAATTTTGTACATTAGCCTTGTTGTGACTGAATTCACCCTCTGTGCTCTTCCCTCCCTCCCCTGCAAAATGCTTTCTGATCTTTGGAAAAGTCAATGTGGGTTGCAAGATACCTCCTTATAATTGCCTGAAAAATGGAGGGCACGATTCTGCCTGCCTTCCTCATTCAAGCATCCCCAGTGCTTTCAGCTGTGTTAGTAAATGCTGCTGGCCATGGATAAATGCTACAAGGTAGGACCTTTAGCAGAGGGGAAATAAGATACTAAATGTCAGTGCTAGAAATCCCCCACATCTTAAAGAAGCAAGAAATATTTAAAAACTGAATTATGCATTGAGTGAAACAATTCTTAAAAATATCTAAAAGTCACATTCCCATTAAAATACTGCATCACACACACAAAAATTGTCTTCTGATAAAAAGAATGCTCCTCAGGCTATAAAAATCAAGGCTCCAACATTAGGCAATGAAAGAATTATGGTTGCTGATGCAAACGTAATTTGGTATCCTTTGCATATACATTACCATACAGCCTAATTTTTTTAACATTTTTTTAAGTGCAGTTCTCCCTCACAGCACAGGATGGATGGTGTTGAATTAATCGTTACTATTCAATATTTTGTCTTATCATTGTTCAGGGTACGGCTTTACAGCTTGTTTCCTGCTAACTATTCAAATAGTGCTCTGAAGACAAAATTATTAATTTCCTTATGGGCTTTTCTATAGCACTCATCACTAAAGTAAGTGAGGGCTTCACAGACACTTCACTAATCTTCACCAAATCCCTGCGAGTTGAGGGACTGATTATTCTGTTTTATACATGGGGAGCTTAGGCACAGATAAATTAAAGCCAGAAGTACCCACTAATTTAGGAAAGCCTGCCTTAAGATGTCCAGGCCATGATTTTTCAGAGTTTTTAACATTATGCAGTGCTTTGTATCTTCAAAGCCCGAGTCTCACTGCTTTCAGTCACAGATACGCTCTTCTGCAAAACAGGCCCCAGGGCTGGGGTTGGGCTTCCAGAAAAATGTGAAACACGCAATTAGTGATCGTCTTTAAAAAGTCTGATTTAAGGGGCTTAGCATCACGGAGGAATCTGTGACAGAACGAGAGACAGAACCCAGTTTCAGGGGCCGAGTAACTAACCAGAAGCCTGGCCAGCTCCTGACCATCGCTGACATCCTCTTCCATGGGACAAGACAGTCCCGTTGATAACAACCCTAGCTTACCCACCCACCATCATCTGCCTTACACAATCAGTGAGGCTTATATCCTGAGGGAACACTGCGGCATCATGGGTGCAAGACTATTACAATGTGTAACAGGCAAATTAGTATTGCGTGAATAACCTCAATCCCCCTATTTCTTCATAATTCAAAAGCTTATTCTTTTATTGGAGATTTTTACATGCATTTTCATAGAATCATAGAATAGTTAGGGTTGGAAAGGACCTTAAGATCATCTAGTTCCACCCCCCCTGCAATGGGCAGGGCAGGAAACACAAGAAATGTAGTACTGTGTGGTTACCCTCCTATTTACTCAACAGTTTTGACTGTTAAGTTGTACCACGTAGTCTTCTGCAGCTTGTAGAGTAACTGACAGCAATAATACATTATCCTCACTGATGTGGACAAACACTTGAAAATGGATGACAAATACTCTTACCAGGAGAATTTAGAGGTGTTTGGGAACAGCAGAAGATGGATGTGTATGACCTTCCCAGTTTACATTCCTTACAATTCTCAAAGCAATTCCAGTCTCCTTGCTAAGACTAACCACCCTCTTTGTCTTCACTCTTCAACACCCAATCTTTTCACATTCCGTTATCCATCTTTTCCCTTCTCCCTTCCCAGACGCATACATTTTATCTGACCAGGCTGTGTTATGTCCTCCCAAGCCACTGTGTGATCTCTCTTCTGTCTCCCTTTTAACACTTACCCCAGTCCCAGAGTCAGCCCATTCCAGCCTCTCACACATCCCTCTCCGGTGCTTTTCAACATGTCCACAGAACCTCCCCCCCTCACACTAGGCCCTTGTCCAAATGATCTCTTCTCTTTCTCCAGTTGCCTTTTCTAGCCAGTTCCAGTCCCCTATATGCCTCTTACGGAAAAGGTAATTCCCCTTTCATCCACACAACCCTACTGGGCACCCAATTCCAGTTTCACATGTAACGCTTTCTTTGGAGACAGGATTCCCCATTCTTGTCCAACACCCCCAAGTATTAGTTCTGCCCCTCTCTTTTTTCTTTCAGGTTCTTCATCAAGTCAGCCCCAGCATCATTCTCCAATGCCTCATTACATTTCCCTCTTTTTCATTCCAGTCCCGTTCTGCTGAAGTCCCTGGCCAACTACCCCGTCTTCCCACCTCTTCCTCCACCCGCTTACTGAGGTCTAGCTTCTCCCTCTTTTGCACTTCCACCAGTTTTATTTCCTACACTACCTCACATAGCAAACTTGTCTGTCCTCAGCTCTGAGACCTGCAGCCAGCAAGGCTTGGTGCAGCTCAAATAGATAATGTCCATCCGAGACTCACTTGCCCTCCAGCAGTTACTCACTTGCAACTCAGGCAGACACTGTGGCTTCTACCAAGCCCAAGTACAGACAGAAAGATTCAATTATAACATAAAACCCCCAAATAAAATCTTTAAAGGACACATACCAGTCTTTTTTAAGATTCATAAACGAGTGCAAAAGGAGCATCCTTGACAATGGAGACTATGTCCCTGCCAGTTATCAAACTACTGCACTGAAGCACAAGCTGTTCAAGAAGTCTGAAGTGGGTCTTAAAAAGAGAAGAACAGCATGTTTTTCAGCACTTCATTTTCAGAAAGTTCCTAACTTTATAAAGTATTTGCAAGGAAATTCTGCTGGAAAGATTTTTTGGAAAATGGTTGAAGTTCTAAGCAGTGGAAAAGGGGATCCTTCAGAAGGACATGCTACACAGCCTTAAAAACAAACCGTCCTGTCACACCCTTGCCCTTCTTATAATAAATCCAATAACTTCTTATTTCAACGAAGAGAAGCAAAGCTGGGAAAGAAGCCAGAGACATGCTCTGATGCAAACTGGGGAGAGCATTCAAGGGTCAGGAGACCTTATCGGACAAAGTCCTCTTTCTCCCATTTGCCTGAAGATGTCCCGAAAGCCAGCAATGCTAATTCCACTCACTTTACCTACAAACGCAGGATGGCAGGCAGCAGCATTTGCTGCTTTGACTCAAGCAATTAACTAATATTCAGGATCAGGCTGCAGTTTCCATTCAAAAATATATTGCTTAGGGAATCGGGTACAGCTTGAAGGCAATCCTGTTTCATCGAGGGTAGTGTACAAGATGCTCCCTCATAACCACGAACAAGAATGAAACATTCTCTTACTTCTGTAGCCTGAGACCCTCCTTTGGGCCTTCAAGCATCCTAAAACGTGATTTGTTTCTGTGGGCTGGGGGTTTTTAAGCTTTTCCTCAGAACTACATTTCAAATGCTGCTCCAGCTGCCCTGCTTTTCCACCGCTGTGTTGTTATGCCTGAGCTGCTTCTGCTCATGTGGATTCATGCACTTGTGAGCACACGCACGCGTGCATGCTTCTGTCACGCCAGACCAGCAAAACAACACAGAGCCATTTCAATTTGCACTTGGCTGCAAAACACTATGTATTTTTAAGGAGGTTCCAACTCAGACTATGTTAAGAACTTTCTGACAAACGTCTTTTCCTTGGCTGAAAAAGGGGGGCATCACATCTGCCAGCTCCATCCTGGTTTCCTCACAAGCATGGAACAGAACAACGTCAATCTGGGCCCTCTTCAGCTGCACTGAACCCAGGTATTTCCAGCCAGGCAATAAGCAACGTGACTCACCCAGAACAGTCCATGTTTCTTGTCTGATCCTCTACCCAAAAGGTGCCTATGATGTTGTACATTCATATGCTCACACCATAGACTTCCTACAATTGTTTTAGAGACAGTTACACCAAAGAAATGTACTCAGGAGGAAAAAAAATTAACAAAATCTATTTTGTAACTATTTCCAGTGGTTTTAAGCACTCCTAAAGTGGTCAGTTCTATTTAAACACGTAGATGATGAATACATTAAATAAGGAAATGGAATTAAATAAGGAAACCATCCTCTGAACAGGCTCCCAGCCATTTGGCTGCGGTGCACTGTCTTTGGATGCTAGCAGCGCTCAGCCAGCCTGGGGCAGGAACCTCAACTTAGCTGCAGCCTCCAGCCTCGGTGCGTGTTGTCACTGCTTGTGTAACTCCAGCCTGCTTAAAACAAAAGCTGTCGAGGGTTAGAGGTGCAGGAGGAACTGCAGTGACATTGGGGCCTTTTTCTTGATCACTGGAAGCATGGAAAGGGTCACATTTTATCAGGCAGCGCAATGCAGTCAGGTGGTTAACAAAAGAAGCAGGGGAGAAGGAGAGTGCGGGCACGGGTGGGCATGTGAAATGGCCCCATTTGCTTCCAAGCTTCCTTAACTTACCACCTCACAGGGAATTTCAGTTTGAACAATTCAGTAAATTAAAAGTCCTTCTTTGCAGAGAGTTAACCTATGCTTCAGAGTATCTAGTAGCAGGGTGGAGAAAACACTGACATGCAGTCTAGAAACTTCACTTTGGTGGGTTTAATACTAAGAAAACACAAAATACAGACGTGGAGAGTTATGAGACTGAACATAAAAAGGAGCAGCTCACTGAGCACTGTAGCTATCTAGAAAACACACATAAAAATTCAGAGAAGAACCAAATGTGAAGCAATAGCACAATTTACTTACAATCTGGAATATCAGCAGGATTTTAGTTTGTTGTTTGTGGGTTGCTGGGGTATATGGTACATTACAGTAGAGCATCAGCACTAATTCTACATGGCAGCTCCTCAGAATACCATCTGCTTCCCCGGTAACTGTTAATATAGTTGTAATTATCTACTTCTAAGCACTTTATTGGGAATATCATTTGCAAATTAATCAACTACAGACCGGTAAAACAAATGACATGCTTGTCTGAAAACAACAGCATTATTTCAAATTATTTTCCTAAGGGTTGAGAAATACCAGCCACAGCCAAAGCTGGGAATAGGGCAAGGAAAGGTCTACATTCAGCTTAAAAACATCAATTCTAGCTATATCCACCATGAATTTGTGGGTACATGAACAGATGACTGGTCTTCAGGAGCAGGAAATTTGAACTGTAAGATGCACCCCTATTTGTCAGTCCCCTTCTCATTGCCCTGTACAATCCATGTCTCTCCAGGACTTTGCTCTCTCTGCCTTGGCATCTTGCTTTGATCCAGGCTACTCCAGTCTCTCTGTCCTTGATCTCTTCCCTTTCTACAGCACTTTCGCCACTTTTGCACAGCTGCTGCTCCTTACTACTGGCTTCTGTCTAATTGCTTTCCTTCTTCAGAGAGGGATCCTTAGCCCTGGGTATCCCAGTGTAAGTTTATAAAACCCAGGAGCAAATATCATCTTATTGATGTTCAATTTGGGATCTACGATACAAGGCCAGCACAGGATTTACTTCTCCAAATCCATTACATGCTCCTGTTGCAAAAACTGAGGGCTGCCTAATGACTGTAAAACACCAGTTTGAGCTGCCCCTTCTGATAGAGTGCAGTAGCTTTAATTATTTGAAAGATGGTTGTATGAGGAATGATGAGACACCACACAAAAGCACTGTCCCCACCGAAGTTTCCAATAAGCTATTAAGAGAATGAATTTGGAGGACCACAATGAGCAACCAGGCTGCTATCAGTTTACTCATGCAGATACCATAAATAGCCCTTCCATGATAATGCTGTTGAGTGAGAGATTTTTAAAATCACTTAACTTGTAATTCTTGAAATATTAGAAGCCTTGCAAAGTTAATGCAATATTCTAGCTCAGTGAGCAAGCAATACGTAAGGCATGTTTTCCGTGGCATCTGTTTGCAATGTCCTTTGTTTGGCAGTAGGTCTAAGTGAAGCACTGTCTAATGGCAGACAGTGGGGTAAGCTGATCAATAATCATGGAGTGCCATTGCTACATTCATGGTTGAAAGCTCACAAATAAAAGCAAACAGGTTATCTGCTCTGTGATATAAGTGTCCTCAGATCACTGTATTCCAGCATCTCAGCACTTTTCTTATGCTCTTCCCATCAGTGCCTCTATCATCTATTAATGCAACGATCAAGGTTAAAAGCAAAAGAAAGTACATTGTTTGGGGAGAAAAATTAAATTAATTTCGTCAGAGTGATAACTTCTGCGCATTGCTTCAGTATGCGCAGAACCAGCTCCCCAAGCAAAAATCCTGCTTTTTGACTTTAGAAATATGGATCTATTTTATGTTCCTTTGGCCGTACACTATTCAAGGACCCACATGTAGCTTTATTAAATAACAGTTCATGGTAATAAGAGTTTATGTTCTTTAAAAAATTGAAGTCCTTGAACAGAAACCCACTCAAGAATCCAAGCAGCAGACAAACAACTCGGCTGGTAAAACTCAGCAACTAAAATAGTTTCTCCTCTTTCTTTTTGCTGTTCAAGTGAGCAACAGAGTTGTCACCTATCATCAAGGCTGAACAGCTACTACTAACTGCTGCTTTTGTGCATGATGAACCTTTTCTTAAGGGTTATAGGTACTTAACTCCAACATCAGATGCTTCATAGTAACTAATAAAATGCTAGACTACCTGTGCCAGCCCATTCATAATGAACTGGAACTTTGTGTATGATTCATCACCTCTGCTTTTAATATTTCATTAAACTTTACAAAATAGCCTGGAAAATTGCAGTGAATCTCCTTTCTAATTTTTACATTATTTCACAGACATATTTAGAAAACGTAAGCATTTGATTTTCTTCATGGAAGGACATGTCCTTCCAATAGGATGATGCCCAAGTGTTTCTTAACAAATCACGTAGCTTCTCTGTAGGCAGCAGGTTTCCGTGAATGTCAGCTAACGCAAAATTTTTGCCAGATCCACGGATAAACAGCTCAAAAGTTACCACCTGCAAAGACCAGGCAGTAAAGGGCTTTTGTCTTTAGCAAAATAGGGTATTTAGAGTGTGTGTGTATTACAGCATAGAAAATTTGGCTGGTTTGAGGACCGCATTGCACTCTAGAGGATAAATAAACCAGCAAGGAGTTAGCTCTTCATTGTTTTCAAGGGCTTATGTCAGTAGATAGCAATTAATATCTGGCCCATGAACTGCTTTTCGCATCTTGCTGAGACTGAAGCTGTAAGTTCTGAGCATGGATTGCTCGATAATAACATTTGTAACATAACTACCTCTGTGCAGAAGTCTAAATCACAGCCTATGTCCCACTTACATATGAAATCTTCACTCATTACATGAGAATCAACAGCTCCAGTGATATCTCTATTTCTTGCATTAAATATGTTTTTCCGACTATCGTGCACAATGAACTTTCATCCTAAATGAACTTTACTGCTTATTACAACCTCACTTATCCTCTACTTAGTGCTGCAGTGAGGCATTAAACAGCACTGCATGCCAGGGACCAATACTTGACCTTCTTTCTCCTACCCAGAGCAGCACAACAGTTAGGAAAACACCTCCCTAGGGAGTCAGAATTTCATACACACTTGGTGATCCTTTTTCAGATATATTTATTCATAGGAAGCAGGTCATTTCATAATCTAAATATGGTTCTCAAGCAACCCAACTTTCCAAATTCTAGTTAAAATTTTCAACCTAAATGGGCAATGGAGAGAAAGAGAAGGGTGGCCCCGTTTTCTTATTATTGTTAAAGCATCACTAAAAATAAACAAGCACAAGGAATCGTAAGAAATGTGAGAACAACACTGGAGATCCAACACCAGCCCAGCAGAGGAATTCAGAGCTCAGATAAACGTTCTAACCTTAACACACCTTCACGGTGCCTAGTCATCTCCAGGATCTTTGAACAATGAGCGCGTCTGCATATCAAGTGAACAGAAATACCTTGAGTGGACACAATACAGCAAATTAAAGCTGCAAGGGCAGCTTGAGCTTGGAGCACTCAGGCTTTTGTCCACTGAACATTCGCCTTTGAGATTCCTTTCCTGTGCAGGGTTAATTTTGGACGCGAATGTAATGAACTGCTGTGGGAACATCATGGGGTAGAGGCCTTAGAAGGAGCTGGTAGGATGGCAGATTGTCCAGTCTGCCTTGGCTGACCTATCTTGTGCCCATTTCCACGCCTTCTGCTTGCAAGAAGCACTGTTGTGCTTTGTAATTCGCCACACTGAGCTCCCAGGAGGAGTTCAGGTGGCAGAGAGAGGCACATCCTTTCCAAGCCTAACTTCAGTCAGTCCTGAAAAATACTCCTACTAGTTTTCTCTAATAACTTCTTTGCTAGTAGCAGGGCTTTTCTGCTGCATAGGACATCTGTTCTGAAGAGCTTGTGCTCACTTTATAGCAATCCCTTGAAGGCCCCCTGAGGTTGCTCTTTGTGAAGCAAGACATTCTGAGTGGGCACAGACATCTTTGCTAGCTCTCACACTGCAGCTTACTCATTTCCTTGCTCCACTGTGGTTCTAACCTTCTTTCAGATTAAGAGCAATTTACATCTCTTTAACTAGACATATTGGTGTTATTACCATTGCAGTCCTATTGATTGCAATGCTGCACTTAGCATCACTGTTCCAATTTTATCATCCTTAGTCATTCTTGCATGACTGTGTATTTATGTACAAGTTCTATTATTTAAATTAGTATATAACATTAGAAAGGAAGCATGACAGAATTAAAACAAACTGAAAAGCACAAAAGAATGATGGCAAAATGCTGAAAATAATGCCTCCTTTTCTTGGATATATCAGCACTCAGTTATTTGGATTTCTTTTAAAAGGAATGCTGTTATTGGTTATTTTGAGACATGATAGCCATAAAACAATGTAATCAACCTTGAAAACTGGGAAGTGATTATTTGAAAGTTTCATATTCTGCTCTATAGCACAACACAAAAAGGCAAAGAAAATGTTCCAAGGAGATGTATCTGTAAAGTACTACAAAGGCCTGTGACAGCCGGTGTTTACCAGTAAAAGACAGAGTAAGACAAACACTGCTGAAAATGAAAAACAGTTGTTTCTACCATATGACTGCAATAATCAAGAAATCATGAATGTATAGTCTGGTAAAATAGTCCTGAACTTCTGTGGACTTGCAAAGGAAGCAATAATGTACCATGACATCAATCACACTCCATCACCCCATTTCATGTACAACACAGGACAGCAAAGACAATCCTCACTCTGAGCCACAGGCCAGAGGTTTCAGCCAGTACCTGAAATACAACAGAACAGGTTTTTCCAAATTTGTGAAGTGTCACCTACAAGCTGCCTCCCACCATTAGCTCAGCTCTTGCCATCTCCACCATTCTGATTCTTCGTTTTAGAATAAAACTCACACCAAAACCATACACTACAGAGGAACACTGACTGCACCTGGGCTGTAACCCAGCACACCCATAATTCCACGACCCCATTAAAAATACATGTACCAAGCCTTCCCCCTAGGCCCAGTGACTTATCTTAAAACAGTGTCAGTCAGTCTAATGAGAAACAGAAATACTTTGCCTTTTGAAAAATAAATAAATAAGTGATTAAATGGTCTTTGAATATTTGATAACCCAAATAAGAACATGTAGATATAGTACATAAAAATTCAGTTGCTGCTGTAATCAATAAGGAGGACATTCAGCAAATCCACTTTCATTAATTAAAAGAAGGAAGCGTTATTTCTTAAGACAGATGCAAAATGACAGTCACATGTTATTACTTCCTATTAACATCTTGATCCAATGTGGGCAAAAATAGTATGTCACATCTCTTCTAAACAAACAAAAACCCCACTTACTACCAGTTGGTGGTCTAAGTCTGACAGCATTTCAGTTTTAATGAAAAATGTGCTTTCACAGCATAGCCTAGCAGACCAACCAAAGTCAGTCCATGCACGGTCTCAAGACCAGCTTTTCTTTAAAGCCCTGATGCTCCTTTCAGTGTGGATGGTTAATAAACAAAGCTTAAGTACGTATTGCTTAGTGCACATAGCAGGGATGGGGACCTAACAAATCCTTAGCCTTTTCATTTACAGCCAGAAGGAAGACAACAGAGCAGCCTTTTTAAGTTGCAATATGGGGTCCTGTGAGCCACCAAGATATGAGAACTGGAAAGAGAAACTGAGGAGATGTGGTAAAGGTTAGCTACCTATTCACTGTGTACTTAAAAACTAAGTTGCCCACTAAGACCGGAGAGTTTCCATTTAAACTACCACTAAAAAGAATAAATTAATACGTATGACTATAGAAGCATAAGAGATCAGACTTTCCTCCTCATGCTATCGCTCTACTCATTTTCTCTTTCTCGAAGCGGAGGCTTTTCACAGAACCATGAGGATCCACCACTTCAGAGCAAATTGACCAAGATACAATGAAAAGCCCTATCATCCAATGACTAACTCAGCCTCTCCTAGTGCCTACCCCATCCTGGCAAAGCTTTTGCCCTGTAGGGGTTAGCAGTGGCTCACACCCTTCATTGTCAAGCTCTCTGCAAGCTAAGTGCACACCTCTGCAGAGGCTGCTCATATCTGCCTCTTGGCATGAAGAGTTAGGAGCTGCCCACACCCCAGAACCTCTCCCCACTGCTGCCCGAGCTTGCCAGGACTGTGTGCATGACTGTGGGGAGCAAAGTGTGCCAGCCCCAACTAGTGGGAAAGACAATATGATACCGTACTTCATCACTGTCAGCTTTGGAGAGAAAGACCTGCTCTGACAAAAAGACAAAATGTCAACGTAGCAAAAATGCTTCAGCCCCTGCTCCTATCTGTAAACCCCTTTCAATTCCCTCCAGGCAGAACAAACCAAGCCAAATAACCCCTAATCCCACACAAAAGAAAGGGAATCACAATCCATGGTGTTCTTCAGTTTCTTTCTTTCTAATCAAACAGGTCAAGAGTGAGCTTCAAAATTGAGAGGATACAATCAGGAGTGGAATTCAAACAGATCTAACCTACATGCTGATGACAGACCAAAACCTAGCCTGACATAGAAATGATGGAGGTTCAGTTTAATAGTTTAGTAATTCAGAGACAGGAAAGAGCTGATCCATATAACCCAATGAATGCCAGGATCAGGATTTAAAACTTAGTCCAGCACATAACTAAAAGGCAATGTAAACAGCAGAAGCAGAGGAGCATGTTCTGCACAAAGCTAGTACAGGTTAGCACCTTAGCTGTGTAATTCTCCACTAAGCTATCCATACTCCAAGAGAATCATCAAAAACAAAACACAGGGAAACTACAGAGGGTGCTCACTAGTTTACAACATAAACAGGACAAGCATCTGCAGGCACAAGCTATCCAAAGCTTGTCTTGATTTTAAAAAGACATTCATGTCTGTGCAACAGACAGCAAGGTTAGTTAATAAAAATACATCTCATCATACAGCAGGTCAAAATGACTGATGTATGACAAAACAGATTTGATGAACTGCGCTAGTAATCTTCACGAAGTTATTCAGCATTCACATCAACTCAGAATTTATATTCACACTACCTGATAGGGGGCAGCTCGTATTATTATTAACAAAATACCAACAACTGATTCAGCCTCTAAGTCAATTCTATTTACAGTTCGTCATTCCATTATATCAAAGCAGCACTGGCAGAGACACGAGAGAAAGACTTCATCTTCATAAAGATTATTTTTTACATACAAGCATAGACAGGCAAATACAAACACATTTTTTCTAATAAGGAGGGAGGTGGTACAAATTAAAGACAGATTGGACACCTGAAATGGAGAACTGGGTAATTTTACACTAATTCAAACTGGTCATCAAAGCATGCACTGTGGAAATGCAGTCCAGACACTGAAGAAAATGGACTCTTCTCCATGCCATTGCATTCTCATGTAACTCAATAGAGGGTCCCCAGAAAGTCAATCTCGGGGACATCTGCAGACATCTAGCAGCAGAGTGAGAGATGAAGCATCTGGCTGTAAAGGTAAGTCACTGGGCTTTCTAGCCACAACCTTTTAGCCTCTTAATAAGACAGCAGTATTATAGTAGGAAAAAATGTATAATGTGATCCAACTCCACAGCCTTTCACCAGTTAGTCATATTGCACGGCATCCAAAAACTTCTCCAAGGAAGGCTAACACCCTAAGAGACAAATTAGCTAAGGGAATATGCATAAACTGTGGGTTGCCACCGAAACACATCTACTTCACTGCACAGACACTAGCTACAAGGGACGGGCATACACATCTGTTAAGATTCGGTGAAGCACTTGGGTCTGGAATTTTTCTTTTACGAGAACCACAAAACAAAATCCACTAATAAAAGAGTAGAAATTAAATTTTAATATTAATCTTATTCATAACTGTAACTTGGATACCATAACAACTCTTCTTCAGCAGGCAATCAATTCAGGATTTACACAAGTGATGGTCTTGGCAACCCTTCCCAGAGCACAGTCTACTGAAGGTACTCTTCACAGACTATCAGGAGATCATGATGCCCTTGGAAGTCTCTCTAATTAACAATAAACTGCTTTTACAATTGAAAATGCAGCCTCAAAGCCTGGTGACACTAAGGATACGTCAATTCCTGATCCACATGCTTCATTGTATGCAGTGTCTTTGGAAATCAAGGGCAACAACAACCCAGAAAATATTTTTCAACATTTGGACTGGTGCCACCAAATCAATAATGGTGGAACAAAATGAATTACAAGATTCCACAGCTTCAATCACAGAAGAAGTATAGAGCAAGCCAAAAAGAGAAACCACAACTTACACTGAGAGACTAGTTGGACTGAATTGTATGTAGACTTGTATCTAATTAAATGAGACAAAGGGCAAAAGTGAGGCAAAATCATTTGATACCTTGAATGGAATTGGTCAACACAAAAGGGTATTCAGCTAGTGAAATATTTAAGTAATTTCTCTTGATCAGGCAGAGGATTGACATGACCTGCACACAAGAAGGACAGGCAATGTCACAAAGAAAGGAGAAGGTTTAACTCTTAAAATTATTATGAATTTCCTCAAAAGCTTTTCCAAGGATTCAGTTTTTTAACACTTTGGAACACAGGTTCAAGATGACTTAAGGAAGATTCACATTGGAGAAGGTTGTGAAAAACAAATATGTGGAACACAGTGTATTTCTCAAAAAGAAGTAATGTGCATTGCTTTGATACATCTGCACTAAACATTTCTGCTTTGCCAAGCCTCAGCTCCGTCAGCAGCCAGCTCCTCTTACTTGTTTTCCATTAGCTTCCCTATGCAACAACAAACATGGAATAAACAAGAGCAGCACCCTTTCAGACAGCAGCGTGTTCGGTGCAGGTCAGAGGGGAGCAGACCATGTGCTGGAGATCTTAAAAAAGACCGACCCAGCAAAATACATTTCCAAAATGGCTGAGTTTGTTCTCCAAGTATCTTAACCCTGTCCCCAGAACTACATACTCTGAATTGCGTTGTACAGACAGCTTTAGCATCAGATTTAGCTTTAAAATACTGCACTTTTTCCAGTGCTCTCTAAAATGGTTTCAGTGGTGTTGGTGAGGATATAGTACTCCTTATTTTACCGCTGGTACTACTTCTGCCTATGTCTGGAATAAGAAAGTCCAGCACCAGTGCTGAAAGGATCCTTGTGGGAATGACAACTCGTGCTTACACCTGTATGACTGCTGAGTACACTAGAGAAGATTACATTAAACTTTCATGGCTGATGCTTAGGTCAAAGAAACCACAGTGAGCTACAATATAATCTAGTGCTTTTCCGTAAATGCACAGTGAGAAAGGCAAGCACACATTAACATTTACAAACACAGACTCAAAATGCATATAAGTGATACTGAGGTATTTGAGATACACTGTCGACAACAGCAGATAGGGACAGGAATTTTAACCTTGCATTATTGAGTCTTAATTTCCAAACACAATTTGCCATCCTTTGCTTCCATTTTCTCCCCACAAAAAAGATAAACTGCCCAAATAAGGTTGATACAGCTTTAAAATCAAAAGTAACAAGCAAAATGGTTAGCTAGTAGACTAAGGACTAAATATATGAATCTCAAAACATCCTTTACTCTTCTTCAGGTGCATTCATGAAAGGATACAACTAGCTCTAATACAGGAAATTATAGACCTTCTGTGAGAAATGTATGTCAGGTGCCAAAAGCATTTAAATTCTATCTTTTTCCAATTCATGAAGCTCATTGTAGCATTGTACTGTTGCATTATTAGATTTATGCATTTAGCGAGCAAGCATATTATAAGTGTGGCTGTAAGTAATTACTCTTTTCTAACAGCAGGTACCACAGTATTGTCCATGCTATGTCGTTTTTATGAGAAGAATAGTCTGATTTTTAAAAGAGACTTCAAGGTTTAAATAAACATCCAAATATCATGTTTATTAATAAACCACAGTCCTAACTTGTAGGAAAAGCAAGGCAGATGATAGAAACTGAGGGTAAGTGACATAATTCATCCATTACAGCATATTGATTATGAGATCTCATCCAGAAAACGTTGTTTATATACTGACATCACATTCATTTGGGAATGTCTTTGTAGGACGCGTGCAATTTGGAAAACTAGGAAATTCACAGGTAGTTTTTTATTCTTTGTAGTTTTTTGATCTGTCCTCTTGAAAGGTCGCTATATGTATGGAAAGTTCTGTCAGGAAATTATGGCGATGGAACACTTGATTAGTCTAATTGCTTAATGGTTGGACCAGTGAAGCCTTGCAGAGAACATCCTCAAACTCAAAATCTTGCTTTCCAGACACCTACCAAATGCTCCCTACTGGAAGTGTGTTCCTGCACCAGGAACGCCAGCATTCACAAGAGCTCTGAATGTATACAGTGTTCTTTCTACTCACTGTACAAACAAAGCTAAATAAACTTTGAGTTAAATGTATTTGTGCATGGCATAAGTGGATCCTAGGGAAATTTTTCGTAATTTTCCTAGTTGAATTACAAAGCTTAAAGCCAGTTACTAATACAACAGCAGTTGGGGTACTGCAGACACAAGAAGGGACTTTGCTCAGTTATTGGTAAAATAATGTCTGTGTTGGTTTAAATACTCAAACGCTTGCTCACATTTCTCATGCAAGAATCCCACTGGAAGTATGTGGGTTATGCACGCTTGTAATGACCTTACATGTTATCAGCTCTATAGAACAGCATCATAACACAAAGCAGTCCAGAACTGCAGCTGTGTGGCATTTATCACTCAGTGCTACAAATATCGAAGCCTACAGAAACTCTGCTGTGATTTCAATCAGCAGATAAACAAATCCAATGAGCAGATGAACGGATCCTAAAGTCTGTAAAGTCTACCATGGTTTGCTGGAATGGAAGTCACCAATGAAACATACCGCATGATTATGGGCGATTTACACAGAACAATTTCTCAAAGGAGACAACTAAACGCTTATTTTTTCATTTAATTATCTGACCCTTACTTTGTTTCACTCTGCTGTCACTAGCAAAGAACAGCAAGCAAGATATGCTGGTAATGACCCTGTTAGCAAGGTGCAAGAAGAGCAAAAAGAGCAGGAAGTTGTGTTTTTATGAGACACCCTGCTTTTACAGATGCTGCTGAAATGCTATTGCTAAGTACTTGGGCAGTTTATAATAAACCCTTCCAAAAGTGTATTCTTACACAATCACAAAATAAATTATACTATCCAAAATTCATGCTGCTAATTAAAATAGCCCCTGTAGGAGGGCAAAATAGCTACAAAGCTGAGGTAAACATGACGGTTTTTTACTGAACAGCAGCTGATTAATTTTATACCCTACTTACATATATTTGCTAGTATCATCAAAACCTGGTAACAACACAGTTCTATGCTCACCAATTAAAGACTCCAAACTGATTGCGGTCCATCAGTTCTGGGACACCAGAAAGCTCTCTCTGCTTCTACAGAAAGCCAGTAGCATGACACTTTCATTCTAAAAAAGCTGCCAGCATAGGAAACTAGGAGCAAGAAATACGTAGTTCTTTATGTATCTGGATCAAAACATTTTATGCCAGAATCATAATACTGGAACTATATGAGTAGTGAGCCACCAAGAAAGGTCTATAAAGGGTTAAATGTACATTGCATTACACGGTCCCTAAATAGAAAAGTGTTGTTCATGAGAGAAATAAACTGATCACTTACTACAGTGCCAGGAGCAAGCTTAAAAGTCGCTTTTATTCAAAAATAATCATTTTCATTTTAATGGATGATACAGTTCCATTTTGACTAGCTAGCTGCTCAAGATAAATTTTTCTCCTGACAATACGACTCAGAAAAAAACTCAATACTTAACATCCGAGTCACCTAAAAAGTCAATCTAAATACACCTCAAGACAAGTGATAATCTTGTCATGGTTGATTACACAACTTGTACAACAACCTTATGAGTTTATGGAAAGCCATGGAACTGATTAAGCTTACTTCGACTAAAAAATGAGCTACTAATAGATAGAGCTCTCCTTACGGTGCCTTTATAACAAGAATCAAAATGAAAAAATGAAAACCTGGACAATGCAGACCTCCCCACCTCACACTGGCAGGCAGCAAGCAAGTCGCTGGTGCATTTCAAGGTCTTGCAAGTACAAGGTCTCATTAGATACAACATCCTTAATAACCTAGCTGCGAGCCACTCTCAAGATTGTCTTTCACCCTGTATTCCATATAGCAATTGAGAGCAGTTGGGATGCCCTTGTTTTCTCTCAGATGAGCAAAATGAATTGGACCCAGGGAAAGCTTCTTGAGCATAGACCCCTGATCATGAAATTTTCTTCTTGATGCTGTTTCTAACATACAGCTCACCCTTTCCACAGTTGCTTAATTATCTCATTTTCCTTTCTTCTCTGGACAGAAGCATTTCTCTATCAGACTGAAGTCTGGCAGGCAGGTTGCAGTCCTCTCACTGGTCCTTATTTTTTTAAGAGCTGAACACAGTGCACCAACATGTGAAGCAGTGGTGGCTGCCTAGTAAGTCTTAGAACCGTAGCGCAGGATAATCTCCATTACCTCTTCGTGCCTTAGGTGACGACAGGCTGCAAGGACTACACCATTCCTCTTTCTTTTTGCTCACTTACTTACTTGTAGAAGTCGGTGGTTTGCTCTTGTTCCCACCAGGCTGCCCCTTTCCTTGGCTCCACTGTCTGGCAGGTCTCCCGAGAATGCACGTGGCAATGGTGAGCTGTGGCTGTAGCACCACTGCCCCTGCATGGGGCCAGGAACCCAAATGGACTAATCAGGATAGGCAAACCCCAACATTTGCTTTTGGAGAGACCCAGGTACAGCTTCCAGACAACATGCCCTTGTTTGGAACAAGCCATGTGATAAGTAAGAGGTCAGACACTGAGCTATGGAGCTGTGGCCTGCAGCCTCTGCTGTTCCTGTGAAGCACCAGAGCAGAGCTCTGCATCACAGGCTGTCCCCATACAATTTTTTCCTCTCTGCACCAAGAACAGTATTGGATTTTTGATTTAGGTCTAATGTAAACCTGGTAAACTAACTGTCTTCTTTTCCCACCGAAATGAAATTCACTTCTCCTCCACAAGAACAAATAAATGGTAATTGAGAAATATTGTTTCTGACCTTGTAATAAAATGTACACTTAAACGACAGTTTAAGTTAAAGCCAAAGGTTTTTGCACACATGCCAAGAAGACTGTATTCCAAGATGTCTCTTTCAACAGCTAAAGATAGACCTAAACCAGAAACCTGTGCAGAGGTAACGTAACAAAACATTCAGAGTTTGCACAGAGGCAACACAAGATTCAAAGGATTCTGTCCCGTGGGTTCAGACCTGGCTCATTGCCACCCCACCCTGGCCATCCACACTGCTCTTCCTCTCCCTCCCGACACTGGTGGCACACACTGTGGCTTTTCCAGCGGTGATCTGTAGCTGGCATGCAACGACTGTGCTTGCAAGTGAAGTAGAAGGAAGATCTAAGGCAGGAGGTTGAAGCCGCACAAAATCCAACTAGATTTTGTGGGTAATTAGCTGCTGGAGCAATTACCACAGGCTGCGGTACACTGCCTGTCGTGAGCAGTTGCAGTATCAGACATTTTCCCTAAGAGAGGCTTCTAGTGCTACTATGAATGAATTCTGGTGAGCTCAAGCAGCATGTTTATGTTACAGATCAAACCCAGCGGCCACAGGCATTCTTCCAGGTATTACCACCTTGGAACTACACGCCAAATTTCCTCTGCCATAACTCCCAGTCACTTGTGTACTTCAGGGAGAGCAAGAACCAGACCCTCAACAAAGAGAAGAGAGTGCTAGAAACCCATGGCATTTTATCAAACATGGATTGTGCCCTCATCCTTCTCTGGATTCCTGTAACAAGCAGAAATTCCCGTGGGCACGCAGCGGAGGTGAAGTGTCTGCCTGACGACAGGTCTGACGATGGGCCTGCTGCACTAAGATACAGCACCAGGAACGCTAAGTGCTCCTGCAACTCCAAGCAGCACCTCTGCCAGCCATCCCCATGCCTCTAACTTTCCACAGCCAGGCCCGGACCGTGCCTCACTTCCTGATATTTGGTTACATCCTGTTGCCTCTGGAGCAAGGCCAATGTCCTTCTAAAGAATGAGAAAGTTAAAGTTAGAAATAGAAACCATGTAAAGTTCAGCAGCTGTATCACGTTACATGTAAGCAGCTCCCGAGCCAGCACAAGAGGCTGGTCCACGTCTTCCCATGGTCAGCTCAGTCAGGTAAAGGTTTTTACTCCACTAAGGAGCAGCCAGTGAATGCACACTGAGGCGATCAAATGATGTTCCACTCTACGCTGCGATGGCAGCGCAATCCTCATAAATAAAGCAAACAGCTTTCTTACTTCAGGATAGCTCACATAAACAGGGCTTGCATCATGTGAACAGAGACTGTAGTGTGGTGTGACATGGAGACTATTAATTTCAGGACCTTCTGGAATGTGACATTTCACTACAGTACACTGAGTCCATCTCCGATGCCGCATGATCTAACATCCTTTAGCTTTATTTCTCCGTGGTTCAGCTGCTGTAGTGGAAGCACGTAGTAGGACTGGATTTCAAATTATGTAAAGGCGGCCTCCCATCTGTGTAAAATCTTCAGCACATCTTCAGAAACTGTTTCACATCCAAGTTTGAACTGTGACGCTCCTATTCTAGCAGTGCTAGCAGTAGCTGGTCATGGTGCAGCGTGAGAGGAGGGTGCACTGCTGCCCACACCACTAGCACTACTCGGCCCATGCAGGCGAGCCACGAGCAGCGGGAGAAACCTATTCAGCCAGCTTCAGACCATCAAAAGGTACTTGCCCAAACACAGAAAGAGGCATTTTGAGGTCAGTGCTTGTCAGCTTGAACTACTCCAGGCGCTATCTGGCCAGCTGGCCCGGGAGGTCAGCACTTCACCACAGGGACACTGCAGGCACAGAGCTAGGTGAAAGTGTAGCTGGTCCTCAACCAGCCAACAGAACTGCCTCAAATCAAAATGCATGCTTAAAGCAAATCTAAAAAGGGACACAAGCCCCAGCCCCCCACCAATGTGGTCATGGATTTTTGCCTAAAATAGCACAATACAAATCTTCTGTGCCTTTTTCTCTACTACAGTCCCTCTAAAATCTCGTGTCTGGAATACTCGGTGAAGGTATGCTGAGTTACAGACAAGCTTTTGGACACGAAAGAGCACACTCAGAAGGTACGTGCTGCCTGTCTTTAATTTCGGACTACGCTGCACTCACAGCAAAGCATTTCAAGAGGGTGTCACTTTACTAGAAATCTATGGGATGATGATTGCCCCAATTAATCTTCCTGACTCTTGATCAGTTCTCAATATAGGCAATTACAGTTCACCAGATAGGCAGTAACACACAAAACCACATTTCTGAGCAGTTAAGAGCACAGACCAGTACTACAAAGTGCAGTCCTTCAGGACAACCGATTCCAACTGAACCGTGAGCACAATTAGATTTTGGTTGATACTTATTATTGCTCCTATTAAAAAGAACTTGTAAATACATGCGGAGAAGCCAGCTAAACCTGTACCTTGACCAGAATTCGTGCCTCACCCTGAGCAAGTCCTTCAGAGAAAACCCTATCACACCTTTATCCATAACTGAGTATTGCTAAGATTAGTATTTCAGAATCAGAGTTCTGCCTGAAAAAAGGACTACAATAAGTAGTATATTACTGTTAGACATACACTATCACTGACGGCCAAAAGGAAAGCTCAAATTTTGTAAAACCACTTCATAAAGACATCAAAAATGCCCAACTCATGTTCCCATACATCTGAAATCCATATAGCCTTACCTCTATAGACTAACAAACAGTTGTGTTTCTAAGCCCTGATGCAAAGAATGCTTCCCAAAATAAATCCCAGTAGTGGCCACTGGGATTTAAGTGACCTCTGGGGAATATAGAGGACAGGATAATAACTAGATTTTCACTCTTTAGAGTTGACAAGCAGCAATCATACAAATCACTCCCTCTCCAGCCCCACCAAAGCATACTAGCAGGAGACAGCCAAACTACGACACGTTTTCTAATCTGTGCTGGAGCTTGTCATTCCTGACTCTGGACTTTGGAAAGCTGTAGCTTAAAAAACATTTCTGAAATTGGTGGAATCTCCCTAATAAGAATATGAAAATAAAGAAAAATATGCAGAGATGCCAACTGTGTTGCTTTCTTGGCTTTTCTGTGTTGTTTTTGTTTTGCAGCTGGCACAGGAGGCTGTGCAACCAGGAGCCAGTATAACGTGGTGCTCCAGGAGCCTGATTATCATTCCAAAAACTTCTCTCCTCTTTAGCACTGCATCCTCGTATTAAAAATAATGTTCCTGTGCTTAGCTTTCTTACTTTTAGTGTACTAGAAACACATAATCTGTGAGCTGTATGTATATTCAATAGCACTGTCAAATAAATTATTATTATGGCATGTGTACTTTTTCCCTCTTTTTCTGATTTATAATGGATTTTAGCATTGTTAAAACTGCAGTTAGCCTGTCTACAGTCTCATAATTCTTCTCTCAGTCAAATGAAACTACAGTCTTGCAATTTTTAAGCCAAATTACTACTAAAATGTGTAGAAACAGGAATTTTAATAAGATTTCTATGTTACAAACATTTTAGCTCAGAAATATTTTGAGTCAGTCTCAGAATAGGATTAGCTTCTGCATATTTTCTTTTAATTTTACATATAAATGAAATACAGGCTCTCTCATCATAATTAAATTTGAACTATTCAAGATTATGACTGTGAAAGTACTCTACACGCACATCTACACAGATTACTCAGAAGTCAGTAGCATCTGTAGCCTACAAACAGAACACGCCAATCCCAAAGACTTTACAGTTATTCAAACTCTTACTTTCAGAAAATGTAAAACACAAGCAAGGCAACTGCTCAGCTAAGGAGAAACTCATCACACCAGCTTCTGCTTGAAGGTTCAGGATTATGCACTACATGTGTTAGCAGGTAAACTAGAAGTATGTGGTGCTTTGATGGATTTTAAGGTCATTAAATTAATGATGATGATCTGACTGATGAGGATAAGCAAGGAATTGTAGACCTGGGATTTTTCCTGCATCACTAAGGTAAATAATAGCTTTGCCATTGATTTTAATGAGATGAGGACTAGGCCACTGATGAACTGCAGTAAATGAAGGCGAGGCGATCAGAGCAGAAAGGGGGCAAGGGCAGAATCTCGGGTGGAACAAAGGGATTGAAGAGAAGTTGAGAGCAGAATCAGAAGCAACCATTACTTGTCACCAGTGGCTGCCCTGCAGACAACCAAAACTGTATTTTATCTTGACTTAGCATGTCACATTTGCCTTTATGTGAATGTGGCTGAACAAAAAAAAGACCCATATTTTCACAATGATGAAGTACCTGATTACTTGGACACTGTATTACAGCTCACATGGCTTCATTTCTCTCCTCCAAAATCTAATTCCTAGTCTCTTTCTTCTCCCTTATGTATGCACCTTGTACCAAAAAAAAAGCATCCTAAAGGCCAGATTCATTCCTTCTGTCTGACATCGAATATGCAAACACTAAAAATGCCTCACCCAAAGTTCTAGAAGTTTCAAGGATTGCACCTCCATGATTACCCTTCCTGATAACATTGCTCAGCACTGGATTCAGATGTTTTTCTACACAAATGACTGTCCAAATGGAAACAGGTCAGCAAAACTAGGATTAGTGTTCCTGTATCGCTACAGCCAGTACCTACCTAAACAGAGATTCTTGTACCTAAGTGTCTGCTTCTGCAAGCCTAATTATTCAAGTTTCCACTGGCACCAGCAATGGGCAATCAGGTTCTAAGTAAATTTCTATCCCGGCAAGTCACTCACACATTTGAATTTGAGCCTCCAGCAAGTCCAGGGCTTAGGGACAAGCAGATTTCATCAGTCTGAACAAACAGCAGTGGGAGACCACTAAGAAAGCAAAACATGGTTCATAAGATACCTCTCCATCCAAAAGCTGCATCTTAGGCGGCCTCCTACAAAGCTTCAACAGTCTACAGCAAACAACTTCCACCCAGATTGGAAAGTGCTCCTGTAGGAGAATCCTGCCGGGTACATGGTACGTTAGCATCTAGTAATAGTTACTGTGCTCAACTATGAGCTTCAACCACAGCAACTCGCATATTGTGACAAGGAAATAAAGTTCCCTATTATGGAAATCGTATATTGTATTTAATTATGTAATTATATTTTATTGTGTTAGCAAGTGGTTGGGCACAGTAGCAACTGCTGGGATTTCTGCAAATTAGGAGCACAGAATTCATTCTTTCCAACAGCTGATTACTTTTTATGATTCTATGGGGGGGGTGTCCAAGCTATGGAAATGATTCTATTTTTGGCCTATTTCTCATAGACACTCTCCAGCAACAGTGATCCCCTCTCTTGACATCATAATCCATAAGAATTCCATCTTAGCAGTCACTGGGCCAAATTAATCCCTACCATAAACTCTTACATTTATGCACACATAGGGTGGTGCTGTTGACAGCTAAGATGGATCTGACCCACACCAAACTACTGCACCTGGGTTTTGCTTCATTGTTACACCTGAGACAAGTGCCCACCACACTGCAGAGTGCTTGCACTCAGCAGAAAGTGTAACATTTCTAAGCATCAAAGACAAATTCCCACTGAACCAGCTGGTATTACATCTCTATGCCTTAATGGCAGTCAAGCAGCAGACCACACTTTCTTTCAGTCTGGGGCAGGCTTTTCTACTCCCTGGCTTGAGCTAACACCTACCAGCAGAGATGGGAGGGAATGCAGGCAGAGATGGGCAGGAAGTCCTTGTTACCTTACCTCCTGCACACGCACAGACACACCACTTTCTCCTTCAGCCAGCACAGCCATGGCAGAAATGGGAAATTCATTTCAGCATAAGAGGGCGCAAGGAAAGACAGATGTTAGGGCTGTTTGAACCTAAGAGGGAAAATGGGAGCTAAAAATATGACGCAAAACATGCAGTAAACTTACACAGCTCCACTCTATGCCACTTCCAGAAATAAAATCCCTCTGACTTCAGGGACAAGCACATGCTTCAGGGCTACAGGACAGCTACAGAAATATGATTTAATAATAAACATGAATACATTTTTTTATATACAAAGCAAAATACTAACTTGGTAAAACAAAATAAACAAACAGTAAATAATCTTTTATTCATTCTCTTTTCTTTGTGCCTTGGCATAGAGTCCGTGTTACCGTGGACTCTAAAAATGAAAAATGAAATGTAAAATTGTTTATAAAACATAACATGCAGTCCTTCCTTTTGCTGAAATGCTTCATAAATGTAGAACAGAAGTGGAGGGATGCAGCAAAACAGGGCTCAATAGGAAAAGCGTATCTCCACAGCGTGAAACGCTGACCAGCTACAGAAGATCGTGACCAACATTTTCAGCATGGAAATGAATGGGACATTCTTAATGCTCAGAAGCTGTGAAATCCTGGCAGCTACTTACGTGTTTCAGTGTGGCTAAAGAAGCTTATTTCGATCACCCACCGTCTTTACTTTAGAGACCTCCCAAACACAGAGTGTTTGGCACTGGGCTCATTTACTATATTTATTTTTTTACTACATCTGGTGAAAACATGGAAAAGGTTCAAATGCAAGTATTTTTCCACAAGTATTTTAATAATAAACACTACTTGCCTATCAACAAAGAAATAAAAAAGCTATTAATTATTCTGCTTCTCTTTCACCTTCTTTGTTCTGGTTTGGTTTCTCTGGAGTGAGTTTCACAATGAAATTCTTGGCTTCTGTTCACATTTGCACCACCAGCAAGTGGTTACTGAATCACTTTTACACTGCTTAAAAACCCCATGCTAATCTGGACATGCTATGCGTATCAGATCAGTGTAATTCAAGTAAAGATTGAGTATGCTTTTCATTATGTCAGCCTAAACACCACTTACAATAACAAAAATAGCAACTTCACCTGCTCTAATACAGATTTTATACCACCATAACACACGTTCAGCTCACGTTTGACTTCAGCCTAGCATTCAGCAAGCAATTCACCTGCTGACATTTATTTTTGTTAAGCAATCTAGCAGTGGGTGCCTGGAGTTGCTCTTCTTTATCTACATGACATGATGGTATAGACAGACATTGCTGGATTAGGAAATATTTCATTCCTGAAATGAAGTTAGAGGGTCAGTGTCTAAAATGAGTCATTACAGATTTCTACTAGAAGATTAAATATTATCTACCAACTGAAAACCAGTGATATAAAATATGTAATTATTCTGCAGTACGTGATTACAGTATATTCTTCACATCATTTATTTCAGCTCTATAAGTGCTACCAATGTTCTTACAAGCTAGAAACTACTAAAAGGGGTACCTGAACCAGAAAATATGATACAAGAAGCAAACGCACAATGGGATTATACTGGGGATTTTCCCTCTAGCAGTTTCTAGTGTGGAAAAGGGGGAGCACACAGGGATTTTGTTTAAAACACAGTGATTAAAACAAACAGAAAAAAAGCAGACAAGTAATAATGATCTCAGTTCTCCTTTAAAGCAAAAGTGCAGTTTCTCTATCAAAAAATCATGAATATGCATTACCAGAAGGAGGAAAAAAATACTAAATGACATGTGACAAGCCTTGCTATACCCATCTTTTGACATCATCATTTCAGTTAAATATTCCCATTAGCTCTAGAAAGCATCTTAAAAGGTAATAAGGGGCATCATTTAATGTCAAGCAGATGAGAATCCCAATGGGAAGGACACGGAGCCTGACTACCTCTTAAAGTACACTGACTGTGGATAGGCACTGCTGATACCATTTAAATGTTCAAAGTCAGCATGGCTTACTCTGCTATCTCATTACTAACATGATAGACATGCAAAGAAAGATGTGAGATCAGCTGTTTATACCTCATGTCTCAGGCACTTCACTCAAATCTCTGAACAGATTTATTATTTACTTGCCTGTTAATAAAACTAGCAGCTTTATCAGCCAGTACTTTTTCCCCAAGCTTTTGAACTCCGCTGAGATTTGGAGGCAATTAACATTCACCAGTAACAGAGCAATCAACACGGGGATATCTAATGGGACTGGACAGAATCCAAAACCAGGTATTAGGATAATAGTGAGTCACTGACATAAGGTTATGATGTTAATTTTCGAGGGGAGAGCAACAGTGAGTTTTCAATAGCAGTGTCTGTGATTGCTGTCACATTAACATAACATTCTTTTCTGTACGGCTGTCTTCTGAATCCGAAACGTGCTCAAAACTGAAAGCAGCTGACAACACCCAGAATTAACTCTCTATTGCCTATTGCTAAAAAGCCTGCCCAACCAAATTACTTGCACATCGTTTTCCAAATGCTTTACCTCAATGAACAAATAAAAATAATAATTGAGAAATGCCAAGAATTGCTAGCAGCTGTGGATGGTAGATTAATGATGGTACAATCAGAGAGATCTAGTTAATCCAAACATTTTTAGATTTAAAAGGAAGGGATATTCCTGGAAGCAGTAACCATATGAGACATGGCTGCTATCTAACCAGATCCCTAGCTAAGTACGTTTCAGCTGTAGGCTGGATCCCATAAAGGGCTTGGACATCTAGAAGCAGGCATTGCAAGGCACACGTTTTTATAAAGTTGGTTCCAAAAGGGAATTTGAAATGCAGAGATAGACACATAGACCCCAAGGGCATGCAGAATCCAGCCTCAGGAGTGCACTGGACTGTGAGAAACCTCAGAAGACTCATACTGAGCACATGGCCACACAGCCATAGAGGAAGACTTACTACTGAGTATATTCAAAGTCCTAGCCCCTTCCAAAATTCCAAGACAAGGCATCAGGTGGTTGTCTCCACCCAAAGCCCAGAACCCTCTCCTGAGCATAAATGCCTACTTCCGTTCTCTGAAAGCAGCAACAGCAGCTGCATAGAGCATCATCTGGCAGAGAAGATGCTGTCAGTAGCTGTTATGCCATACGCTGTTTGTTATGGGAACAGAAAAGTGGGATGCCTGGACCCAAACCTCTTCCCAGACTGAGACCCCGACTCAAGCCCAGATTCAAGCGCATGTCTCCTTTGAGAACATCACTGCCAGCAGGCTGTAGGTGACACTGGTGATGAATGAGTACTTTCCTTTGGAAGCTGTGTCACTGGGAAGTACTCAGGATCTGGAGCACCAGGAACAGTAATATAAAAAACAGTGTAATTTTGCAGCACCATAATTAGGGTAAGGGGCATTTTGGATCTTGTAGATGGACACTTAGGGTTAAGTGGCCTTGAAGAAGAGTGCAGACTATTGATCCAGGTCCATTCTAACTGGATGCATTTCACAGAAGTTAAAAAACAAAACCAAGATGCCATGAACAGCAGCATTAAGCAGAATTGTTATTTTTCACAGATTAGTAGGTCTCAGAAAAAGGCACTGTACAAATGTAGCCTCTTCTGCAAACATATGGCATTTGCTATCAGCACCATATGTAGCTTCTGTACTTCACGAAGAGCATCCATTCTCGTAACATGTATACTGTATTTATTAAGCTATGCTGTGCCTTCCATAAACATCCACCATTTTTACAATGTTATGTTCTCTATACAAAAGCCACTAGAATTTGCCAAGTAAAAGCTAATAAAAGCATGGAAAGGAACTCAATGTTTGGGTTATAGGGTTCATTTCACTTCATCCTGCATCCAAATGCAGACATCAGGGGTGGGACACATCAGACAATTCACTTTGCCAGCAAACCGAGAACAGCATATATAAGCTAACTAAAATGACAAAAATATTTAGGTTCTCACCATGAAAGGCTGGCACAATAACAGATAAAACATACGGATTACACAGCTTTACTCTCCTAGTCTGAAGAATCGTTTAAAAATTAAAGACATCTACACAGCATTAGACATGCTTCCAAATGAAGTTGTCCATAGTACAAAAGCTGAACATGCAGCCAGTTCACAGAAGCACTAGACTCTCAATGGTAACTCAAACCAGGAGTTAAGATTTCTTCTGCTTTGGGGAGTTGTGTTTCTGGTGACTTATACTCCACTGAGGCTAACAGCCCCATGATTTCCCTGCCTGATTGAACACACCCCCTCCCACCCTGCAGAAAGACTTCCATTACCACTCCCAACACAGGTGGATCCCTTGATTCCCTTCTAGCCCCACCACCCCAGCAGAAGCTGGACAAGAGAGGTGAGGCTTTTGCTCTTGGTGAAGCTCAAGAAACTGTCAGCCAGTTCTTTCTTGATGTAGAGCCATGTGCTGATTAATAAATACCCAACCTTACTGGCAGGTTTTGGAGACTCCACCAGCCTCACAGCATCCCCCAGCTTCTGTCTTAGGGGACTGAGAGCAGTCTGTTGTAGAAACACTAAAATAACTTAGGTGCACAAAGCTGAAGTTGTGTTGGGGACCTATGCGAGAAGTGAGAAGCTTAAGCAGGAAGGACACTTTTTCGTTGCCTCAGCATCCTGTATCCCACTGGTCAGATAGCATGCTCTAGGTCAAGCAATAAATCGACATTTCACATCTCCCACGACAATTTTCACCACCTCACCTGTATCTTTTCTTTCACCCATATCAAGCTTTTTTTACTAAATGTGTCCTTTCCTTTCTGAGACTTGAGCAAGAGAAATTGTTCTGATCCCCATTTACTTTCCACTGTTATTCCTATCCTTTCATTGACCTGCATATCATCCAAATTTGAGTTTTAGTATTTCATGCTTTTGTGTTCCTCCCTTCTCCAAAAGGCAGGGGGGTTGGAACTAGATGATCTTAAGGTCCTTTCCAACCCTAACTATTCTATGATTCTATGATTCCTATACTTGGAATCATTCCCGAATAGTTCAGTTTGCAGCCACTCTTTGCACAAAACATAGCATTTAAACATAAATTATTCAGGAAGTGTCCAGCAAATACTGACTGTTGTCAGGCTTGAGGCAAAAAAGAAGTCACTTTAAACATATTGTGTCTTAATACCCTTCCACTGGCATCTGCTACTGGTCTGAGACATGGTACTAGGTTACAGAAACCTTTGATCTGCAGTATTGGCTATTATGTGCTTACATTAATCTCAACCAGCAGCTTACCCGATGTTGTGTTTTGAGCAGGGGCTCAGGCTGCTCTGAGTCGGGCTATCGCACACAAGCTGCTTCCGCAGCTCTGGAGGGGAAAAAGTGCGATTTGTGTTTTCTTCACACAGTAAAAGGTGAAATAATTACTCACTACCTATTTCTCCCTCTCTGCTGCAACAGTTAAATATTTTTCTACTACAGCCATGGGACTGGAAGATTAAAGAGCTAAGCGCAGTCATCCGCTTCTTCGGCATGGTCCCGCCGCACGTCTCAATCACTGGCTTCCCCCAAAGCCACAGTGGTTGAGATTAAAGTGCTTCTGGTCCATGGTAATCCAATCAGAGCTAGAAGGGCTTTAATCTCTGCCATTCTGCAGACAAACATTTTGGCAAAATGCCTTCCTTACAGCATTCTGAATTCCACCTGGGCTGCACTCCCGCTTTGACAAGGATTGGGGCTGCGTAGGATTATCACCCCACGCAGAAGGGTGACAATTCCTGCCTTTTTCCCTTGGATTAAAAAAGAAACACCTAACTGCATATCTTGCTACATGGACAATAAACTGTTCCCAAGATGTATATCAGGAAGCAGTTCAAATTCTCCAGACAAAACAAGATGGAGAGATGCGCTTTCTAACACAAACTGGGGACAAAAGAGGTTTCATTATTCACAGTCCCAAAGGATTCAATGTTTAGGTCAGTCGTACCCTCCAAACACAAGGAAGGAAACCTCTATAACCCAGCCGTGTAGACTGAACCCATTTTTGTAAAGTGAGGTGACAATCAATTGAAATTCTGGAGCAAAAGCAAATCTCTCCAGCCCAGGGAATTTGCATTATGCCCACAGGCTACCACAAGACTGTTCAAATTCTGCCCTGTCATACAGATAGGATATGGCATGATCTTCCTTGAAATGTTAGATTTATGTACATCTGTTTGTGTCAACCACATTACTTATAAGCAGTGAAGGAAATTTTAGCCAGAAAGGCTGACACAGTCATCCTGAAAAAATAAACTGTTTAAAAAACCCAAGTTTTTTTCACTGGGATGGGGTTCTGCAGGATTTACAGTTTCACACTTGCAGGTTTTTGGGTGGGAATCGCTGATGAGCTAAAGGATTTTCACTATCACCTTAATAATCACGTATTATCGCTACCTTCACATATCATTCCCTTGGACTTATGCCTGTTCAGTGAGTAGGAAGGGATCATCATGTCTGCTTCTCACTACAGAAAGAGAAGCACTGAGTTAGTCTGTGGTTTTCATTAAAGACCAGTGGGGAAAATCTGGGGAAGGAATCAATAAGAGGAAAGAAGAAAAGGGAAAAAAAGGGGGAAGGGGAGAGATGAAGGAATATTATTCTAAAGTCAATGTGTAAATCTTTAGCTGTACAACTCCCACTTGCATTAAAGGGATTTGCACAGCTAAAACCTCATGCATCAAGTTGACAACTTAGCCATAAAGATGTGAAATCTGAAGGGGTTTTTTGTTATGGTTTGGGATTTCTTAGATTTATTTATTTGGAAAATAGGTTTTTAAATTTTTATCACAAAAGGTGAAAGCACGAACAGCAACATGATTCCATTAGGTCCACACAGCCCAGGCCAGAACATCTAGAAGGATTTTTCCATCTGGCAACTATGTATGTGTCCCACCTGCTCTCTGACAATGAGCTATTTGCGATGTTTGGGCTACATCTATAGGATTAATCAAGGGCAAAATATTCTCAAAGCCCCAAACCAACCCCCTCTGCAAGGAACTTTGATGGCTGGAAGTCTAAGAGAAATAATCTATAAAACACCTTTGCCTTTTCCACTGACATTCCCCAGTGAGGATGCAACAGGTGGAACCTTCCCATGTATCCCACTGTCTTTACACAAGCTGTGTGTCCTCACACCAACTGTCTAAATGTGGAAAGATAAATTTTTGTCCCCCTGGCAGTAGGCTGGGCACATAAAGATTGAAGGAAAATGCTATTGTGCTTAAGGGCAGTGGAGCCATAGTTGGGCTATAGAAACCTGAGCTCAGATGCTCAGTGTGGCTCCAGAAGTGTTGCAGCTGGGATGCTTGCTCCCATCTCTCCATCTGGCTGATGGTTTGTCCCCTGAAGGCTGCACAAAACTGATGGCTACAGGCAGAGTGATTACCTCAGAGCAGTAATTACGGAGTTCGACTGAGCAGAACTCGGCATCATGTTTAGCGACAGCACTGCTGCTTCACAAGGTGCAGAGGAAAGCACGGTGAATAGGAACATGGGCTTGGAGACCTTCCTTTCTCTGTAGAAGGGGAAGAGGAGATCGAGCTTTCCCCACTTACTCGGAGCACTGCTACAACACAGGCTTATCATTAGCAGTAGGTTGCACCAAAACATTAAATCACTAAAACTGACCCGTGTACTCTCTGAGAAAGTGGAGGCAACCAGAAGTTTCTGTGAAGAGCACGTTTTTCCAATATACCTCAAATATCAGGCAGCATTTCCCTTGTATCTATTATCAGCAGATTTAAAAGCGACCAGACCATGTCTCAATCCCACTGAAGCTGATGGAGTAACATCAGTTTTGAACAACTAAGACTCTCACCTTAAGTACTCAGGCTACGGTGCAAGTGTATCCCCAAAGCACAGTGGTCTTCCTCTACAATTTTCCTGCTGTCATTTGATGTACTGATACAAGACTTTCACTGTATCTCTCATGGCATAAAAAGTCACCACATCAGTGAACCAACACTGCTTGCCAAACTTCCAGAATAATTTGCTCTACTCAGTAATTTTCATGTAACATAATAATTGGCACCCTTTGCCACCTTTATCTCTACAACTTACAGCATGCAATTTGGCTTATCAATTTACTTTAAAAAGAATGGTAACATTTACTATCATGATGAAAAGCTTATTGACAATGAGGATTTTCCTTCCAAGTCAATAAAATACAGATTACTGTTTAAAAATTAAATGTTCAAAGGAATTGCTAAAGAAGCAAAAACTGTAATAGAAACTTATCAAAGCTAAATAACCAATAAATAAGACAGTATGAAAGCTGTCAGAGCAACTTAGCATCCCCATTCTATTTGTGCTTCATTTTATTAGCTAATCAAAGTGTCATATTATTTCTACTGGCATCTATTTACTGCCATGTAATTTTGATAAGGGCACCATCTGTATTTATAAAAGCATTATCTTAATAGCTGTCTAGCAATCTACAAACATAGGTGATATTTAACTTTTCTAAGGGGATCAATTTTAAACCAGGCAAAAGGACTGATATAAGTCAATATGCTCTGTTAACACTCCGAGGGCCCTATTTGGATCTCCCCCACCATGTGCCATTACAGCAGCCTTACACTTAAACCAAGGAAGGAGGTGAACGTTTGACACGCTGTGCACTTTTCTTTGCTTTATTAAGATGTACAGCCATGAATTTTGTTTAGCAGGGCTTAGAGCTGCCCAGATTTTAAATCCCTGGCAAAAAAAAGGAATTGTCACAGAGTGCTATTTTGCCACACAGAAAGTTTAAGTGATAGTGCTAATTTAGATTCTCTGTGAATAAAGATTTTTCCCCTCTTTAAGGATTCCCTATATGATTTAAGGCTGTAGTTTTCTGTATATTAAAAGCAGCTTTGTTCCACCTCTTGCACCACAGTGTGCGCCTCTCTGTGGAGCAAGGAGCTCCCAAACCCACCCCAGGTCAAGTCTCTTTCATCCCAGAAGCGCTATAACCGCTCAGATGCCTACTTCCTTCCAGCTCCCAAATCTTGCACTGGACAGCAATGCAGCCCAGGTTCAGGAAAGGAAGTTAAGGTACCTTCCAAGTAGAGCTTTCACTAGGCTTTCTTCCTTCCTTCCAGAAGAGGACATACACTTCAGCTTTCCCACTTCCTGGTCAAGTTTTCACACAACAGTAGCACTACAGTTTTGAAGATGCATTGCATGGTACTGGGTGCATGGGGCGGTCTCAGAGGCATGCATGAGTTGTGTTCTGGGTCCCCATGAGCAGCTTTTAGTACCCCCTTCTTCACCCTGATGCTTTCTGCCACCACACAGGGGTAACTCGCCTGCTGCTCAGCTCCGCACAGCACACAGGGTGCCAGCAGGAGGCTTCCGCCTCGTTTAGCATCTTCCTTCTGAGGCACTGCCAGCCG